>NC_062967.1:4508913-4595073 GCF_023119035.1 Salvia hispanica | reverse complement strand
TTTGACCAAATTAAACTCTTAATTCTGATTTTTAATTCACGAATTAATCTCCTAATTCTGACTTTTAATTCTGATTTTGGATTCTGGTTTTTAATTTACCGACGTCAAGCTCAACTCCGAGAGGGTCGATCCGCCGCCCTCCGTCACCGATCCGCTCATGTCGTGGGTGCAGGAGGCCCACTGGTCCATGGGCGGCCTCAACGTCAAGCGCCACCGCCTCCAGGGGCGGATCGAGGGCAGCGTCGAGAAGCTCCGAGCGCAGAAGGAGCAGTTCTTCAAGCGCACTCCGATTCCACAGAAATCCGCCGCAGAAGACCAGATCCATGTCAAGATCGATACAACCCCCTCCCCGCCGTGCGCTCCTGTGGCGATTAAGCGGCGGCGAGTCGTCGGATTGGTGGATCAGAGGAGGACGAGGAGGAGGTTGTGGCGCTGAAGAAAGGTCCGGTGAGGAAATTGGGGGATGATTTCTAGAGGGTGGCGAGGGAGAGCGGGATGGCGAGCAGCTCCGCCGGAGAAATTGGGGGCGGCGCTGCGGCGAGGACGAGGAGTAAGCGAATTTGAGTGGTGGTGAAGGGAAAAGGGGGGGAGAAGAGGAAATTGGTTAAGGGAGGGAGGAAGATTGGGGGTGCGGTGGTGGCTGCCGCCGCCGGAATCAGAAGCTCGCTGCGGTTGTCGAAGATGCGTTGATTGAGTTTGGGGTGAAAGTGTTTGATGATTTGTCTCAGTGGAATTAGGATTAGATTTTCTTTTTTATTTCTTATTTAATGAATTTGAGTGTTTAGATCTGCAATTAGTGTCTGTAATCTAACTTGAATATTTGTTAAAATAATTAGGAGATTAATTAGTGATTTAAAAATCAGAATTAAGGGTTTAATTTGGTCAAAATCGGGCTGACTGTTAGTTTTTAACGGAATTATTGACGGAGGACCAAAATGATCAAATTTTCATATGTGCAGGACTAAAAAATCCAAAAGATAAAGTTTGGGACTAAAAAGGTAAAGTGATCCTATGTTCAGGACCAATTTTGACCTTTACTCATATCTTGAAACAAGCGTCTATTATTGTATTAATCTGACCCGATAGTACATGTTTTGGGATGTTCAGTGTCAGCTACTGAATGGCCTTAAGACGCCAATCCTCGGACTACGTAATATACTCTATCCTACTATTACACCCAAATGCGAATCCGATTATAAGTGACGATATTTTGTGGGAAGGGAATTGAGTTCTTTATCACTAAAGTCTTGAATTATTAACTTCTTTTGCAACTTTAATCTTCTTTACACTCTCGTTTATTCTCTTTTTGCAGATATTTTCACCAAAAAAGTGTGGTTTATAACTTTATTCTTTAGTTAGACAGCGCCGTGGTTTTCAGCTTCAATTCCAAGATTGATGGGAATCCGGATTGCCACTAATTTCATATTTATTCCAAATAATTAACTTCAAATTACATAAATCAAATACATCCGGACTTTAGAATTGTTCCTTTGTAACAATTTTAGTTTAATTTGATTGGTTGGTAAATGTTTAGAGGAATAATACTCATGCACTAGAAGGATTCGACAAATTCCTATATAAAGAAGACCAAAGTCATACATTTGCATCCAATTTTAATCATCTCCACATTCATAAAATAATAGTATAAACTCATGGCCTCCCTTCAGGTATTTAAATGTCCTTTCTTCAATTGATGTTTCTCTTAGCTTAATTAATTTATTTTTTGTTATTTAATTATTTTGTGATGAAGCAGGTTGATCATGCAAGTGATGTGATCACGGAAGCTGAAGTTACCAGTAAAGAGCCGTCTCCGGCGGCGGCGGCGCCGGAAAATGCTAAACCCTTGGATGTGGAGGACGAGGAAGATCTGGAAGACTTGACCGAGCCAACGTACGAAGAGAAGGTTGGGAATTCCGACGACGAAGATGCCGAATACTCGCCCTTCATGGAGAGGGAAGAAGAAGGAGAAGAAGCGGCGCCGCCTTTAAGTTACGGAGGAGGACCGGCCACCTTCGACGATTTTAATGAAGATGATGACGAGGACGACATCGTTTAATCGATAGTTGACGAGGACGACATCGTTTAATCAAATAATCTCAACATTATAAGCCAAAATATTTATGTAAGGAATTTGAGTTGGCTTTCTTTTGTGGGATCATGGTGTTGTTTAGGTTATATAACTATATGGAGTATATTATAGGCTTGTTTACCCATATTATTGAATACGATTTATAAGAATGTAATATTCGAAATTATAATTTATGATTGATTGTTAATCATGCATTTGAAAATATCAATAAAATTATAAGGATTTAAAATTTATATTAATTAATAAACTTATTTTTTCTTCTTATTGTTTAATTAAGATTTTCTTGAATTAAATTATTAATTCAGAAAATAATAATAATAACAAAAACAGCAATAAAATTTAATTCCTAAAAATTTTAATGAATACTTGAGAAAAAAGCTTGCGAATAAATAATTTTAAAAGGTTGCATTAGTTCATAATTCTTGTTACTTTTATTGTTAAATATAAAATCAGCCGTAAATGTGTTAGTTGATTAGTTTTCATTCAACTCTAGTGAAGTGAATAATCTACTGATATGGTAAAATCACACATATCTGAAGTGGGCCTTCTGTTCGAATATAGCATCAGGGCTTGAGGCCCATTTAGAAGGTTTTTAACACCGAAAGCTGCAAATTATTTATGTTCTACTAGTACTATATTTTATCTTTTTTTATTGAACTAAACAAAATGTCCTTATTAAGGAAACTCGCTTGAACGTGAATCAGACCTACTATATTCAAATCCGAACCTAACTCATAAACAACATAAACTTATTAGTGACATTATATGATTTGTATTGACACAACACGATAACATTACAATCTCAATATGGCATAATAGTAACACGAACACGGCACGATATGGAAAGTAAGAAATTGATAATCAAATTTTAATTCTAATATAGTACTAATAATATACAATGAAGAATTAAAATAAAAAATAGTAGTAGTAGTAGTACTGATTACTAATGGGATATCTAAAATCCAACCGGAATCCCGCCCAAAGTTATCGGGTTCTCATCAATAAGAACACGAACACGATAAGACTTGACCATGACCTAGTATTTCGTACGTGTTTATGTTGTTTTTGAGTCAGTGTACAAAATTATCAATTCTACCGTTACCACAGGATACATAATTTTTGCACTTTTTAATTTAAGTTTATAACCAAAAACTCTTTCTACCCTCCAAGGCTTATTCAATCATTTGTATTCACTTTCCATACTCTTTCACATCAATGGATGATGACATTGAGGTATAATTCCATTTTAGACTTTATAGTACGGAATAATTTCATAACCAATTAAACGGCTCGACGAAAATAACCAAAATGTACATTCCATACAAATTCAAACAAGATCTGATATTTCATGAAAAAATAACACTCGGATTTAGTCGACATTTTTTCACCCATTTTGTAGTGAGTGAGTGAATGTGATGTAAGATAAATTGAAGAATTATGATTAAGATTTTAAAAATATATAACCATGCAAATATACATAAATTAAGGGTTTAGTTGATGGCAATTTTGAATTATATATTACTACTCCTATAAAATAAAAATTGTTAAATAATTTATTCAGTTTTGAGGTGATAAAATAATTATCTAATACTTCCTTCTTTCATAAAAGAGAAATTCTTTCCTTTTTAGTCTGGTTCTTAAAAATAGAAACTCTACATTTTAAAAAATGAGCCCACAATCCACTAACACTAATTTCACTATTTTTTCTATTCATCTCTCTTATTTTATTCTTTTTTTTTTCATCTCACTTGTTTTACCAATTTTGCATTAAAACTCGTACTGTTTCCAAAATTTCTATTTTTAGGAACCGGAAAGAGTAAAATGATTAGAGTCCACCACTAACCTAAATTTTAGCTATGCAAATCAAATATAATTAAGTTAACTGGTTACTTTTATAAATAGTTTAGGATCACACATGTAAGGGAAATGATAAAACTATAGTATAGTACTTTAAAAAAGTGGGAGAGGCGTTAATATTATTTTTACATAGACATTCTTGTATCAAAATAACAAAATTACTTTATTAACCTGGGACCTACAGCATACGAATGAGGATTTTATATTTCTATAAATAAATAAATAAAAAGTGAAAAAACCGTGAATACAAATTCATTAAATGAGGTCTGACATCTACGACCAACTTAGGTTAAGTGGTGCAGTTGTTGCACGGCTCATTCATTCCTTTCTTCCCGTTTTTCATCTCTTTATTGTGACGTTAGATATAGTTCATTTGATACTCCATAGATATTTTTACATCATTTCGTCCCAACTTTTGTTTCAAATTAATATACTCCATTGCCCTTTTCATCTTTCTTCATTATTTTTTATCTTCTCTTCTTTTTTTTAATTTGGAAATAGCAAGATATACATGCAGTAGTACTCCATATCTTAGTAACTCACCTTTAAAAAGAGTACTATGAAAGCTATGTGTGAATATGTTTTTTTTTCACCTCAACTCTCAAGATCATTGTGATTAAGTAACGCAATAGATTTAAAACTCTCGAAGTGCATGGTACTTCTATATGATTAATTTTACTTATAAACAACTTATTAAAAATTAAATCAGCTCAGTTTTATGAAACTAAAGCTTTGGGATATTAGAATTGCTACAATGTTACGAGGTCCAAATATATTCATAATTTTATCCTTTAAATTTAGATATCTAAAATTAGGTGTTGTCTCAAGTCTTAATTTTTTTATTTTTTTATTTTTTTTAAAAAAATAAACTTTTATATGAAAGAAGAAATTACAAATAAACTCCTATAAAAAGAAGAAAATTACAACAAATGTCAAGAGAACTCGGCACCTCATACAATAATTTCTAAACTCCTTGCCGCTAGGACAAAGACTCTGAACTTGTCTCAAGTCTTAATTATAACTTCTTCAAAATCCAATTTTTTCTTTCTTCCAATAAGAAGCTTTCCAGAAAATATCAAATAAAGACAATTTTTGTATATTATGATGTTGGTACATTTCTATAATTAGTAACTCTTTAATCATACTCATAATCATAATCATAACTTAACATGTACTCAATTCGATGTATACTCAAATTACTTTGTAAACCACGCGACATATAATTATATAACTCATATTGAAAAAATAGATATAAAAAATCTGTATCGAGTGGGTGATATTGAAATAACACAATCCAAACATCTTTGGACTACAAAAAGTACTTGTTTTACCACTAGATCGATAGCTAATAATCTTGATTCTTGAAGATCCATTATTGGTATTCGGTAGTAACAATAGTACATTTCTATTTGATGCAATGGTTTCTTCTTGTGTTTTTTCAGCTACCAATTTGAAAGTATTTAACAGAAATAATTTATCTAAAGGGTTAAAGAGGAGGAATTTAAGGGGGACAGTGTACGAGGAAAGCATAGCAAATAGTAATGACAGAAAGATTAGTGTATGTTGTCAAAGTCAAAGTGGTCCACTCCCCTAACTATGCCTATGAGTCTGAAACCAATCTCTAGGGGTATTTCTGTACTTTTCCATTCTAGTAAGCAGTTACTGTTGCCCTACTTTTAATTCCAAAGGTAGAATAAGTTAGTTATATAGATTTTGGATGCATTCATTACCATTGTGAGTTATCAATTTTTGTAGTGGCTGCACTTCTTTATACAATAGCAAACGCCACTCTCTTTTAATATAGACTATTATATTATTTTTTTATATCTAAAAATTATTATTAATATTATAGCAGTACTACATTTTTTGTCATTTATATAGAAATCAAAATTTGATTTGTTCTTTTTATACTTTAAAATAAATGAATAAAGAACACATCCACCTTTAAGTTTTTATATAAATTGTAAAATTAATTTCGATAATACTAATAAGTTTTTGGATATTAGAGATGAAATATATGTATAGAACAAAATTAATAATACTCCCAGCATCGACTGAATGGGAATAATGCTCGAAGAAATATGTTTAATGCACTTCTCTTTCTATGTGTATATATTGAAAGATTGTTGTATGAGATAGTTTTACATGGACGAAGAAGTCATGAAAAATCAGATTCAGATTCAGATTCAGATCCATAAATGAAAGTGGTGTAATCTAAAAATCAGAACGGTTGATTCAGTCCAAAATCAGACCATGAGGTTTGGTTATGGTTCTAGAATTTGTGGAACCAAAATTATGAAAATTGAAAACCCAATAAAAATGGTCTAGAAAACAGGGAAATTTCCATTACGAAAAAATCACTGATTTTAATTGAAATGAGAATTATTATTAGTAACTTAATATTTCAAAATTAGACTCAACAAAATGTCATATCGGTTACATTTGGAACTTATAATTGTCTTGAAATCGAAACCGCCACTATTTTGTAACTAGAGTCATTGCTAAATCATGAGAATGTACAAAACAAGTATATACGTACTTAGCCTAAAATCAATAGTTCGGTTTTCATTTTTAATGGTACTAATAAATTGGATGCAAATGACCTTAGTTAATGAAGAATCTGATGAAATCAAGATGTGAATCTCTTCTCTTGTTGTCTACGTTTGCGTTCATAATCCCTCTGCCACTCACATGATTTCATGTCACAAATCACGACCCACTAATTGTTTATAGCATAGTATTATGTCACATTTCAAATTCTATCTAAAAAGGTGGGGCTATATGACTAGAGACGCAGGCAGGAATGAACAATTGTAGAAGGTAAGGGGAAAACAGAAACTTGCTGTCCTTAGGCTTTTAATGCCTCTGCACTTCAACTTTATATATCCAAATTACTGTTCACAAACAACAGTTGCTGTCATCATTTCGATAGTGGTGATTCTGATAATTATGCCAACACTTTTGACTTCATAACCAATTCCTCCAATTCTTTTGCTTTTCAACTTGGGTAATTTACATATATACCTTTCGAGTAATAGAATGCTACAATTAAATCGTTGAATAAAATTTGATACTCCTACTATAATATCTTGTTTTTTTAAGAATATATATATGTTTGTAAATTATTAAACTTTTAATTGATTTTGGGATCGAGATTTAATTATTTGTTTTCAAATAATTATTTAATTAATTTTTTATTTCGTCATGTTATTGTGCCCACGACAATTCAATTCGTCACTAACATATTTTTTTATTATATGCGAAAATAAAATTTGGTCAATATTTCATATGAAAATTTAATAATTAATAAATTAACTATATTAAATTAATAAAATTTAGTATCTCTATACATAATCTAAATTCATTCATCAAAATAGTAGTAGTAATACGTAAATCACACTGAAATAGTATGATAGTTGGCACGTTTTATGTATGAGCTTTTCTACAATGTAATTTCAATTCAAATAAAAATTTGTTCATTTGTTTATAGTTTAATAAATACTCATAATATAGTTTATCTAAAAATAAACTTTTTTCATGACTTATTATACTCTTTGGAACAAAATACCATCTCTACAGAGTAAATAAAAATATGTACTATATAATATGTAATGTGAAGAAATTAAAATAGTATACGTATATTAAATAAAATAGGAGTATTCTTTACTTAACACTCAACCAAAAATTTTTGAATGCTAAGCCATAAATTAAATTGATTAATGTAGAGTAATTTATTTGACCTAATATTTTATTTTTAGTCCAGTGAGATGCGACGCATGCCAGGTGAAAATTTTAGCCCCATTGCATGTGGGGTTAAAAAGGTCCTTTTTCGACTTTTATAGCCTTTTTCTTTTCTTTTTCCTTTTTCTTTTTCTTTTTCTTTTTTTTTTGGTTTCTTGTGAGACATGAGACTGGGCTTCTGAATTTCGACACCTTTTCTTATCTTAAGAATTAAAAATAGGCAGTCTTACTAATCTATCCTTTATTATGGGCTAATAAAATAGTGTGACAGCATAATCCAAAATTTTACTATTAATTTAGTTATGGTTTAAAGGGCTAATTGTCTTTCTTGACATTTCTTGAAGTTCTCGACTAGAGTGGGCTCATACTTTTTTTACGATTTTTTCAAAGTGATTTTTACGATTTTTTCAAAGTGATTATTCATTGAATTTTCTATATGATATATTACTCCACAAGACAGCCAGTGATGGTGATGATTTAAATAATCCGAAATTCTGAAATATTTAGTATTATGTTAAGTTAGAATTATTTATATAAAATCTTTTATTTCAATACTTAGATACAAATTTGTAAGTAATAATTTGGATGTTCTAAGATACTCTCTCCACTCATTAATAATTAGATATTTTTATTCTGAGGTAGATATGAATAAATGTAAAAGAAAATGGATTAAAAAATTTAGTGGAATATGTATTCTATTTTTATACTACGAACAAAATAATAAAATATGAGTAGAATAAGTTAGTGAAATTTAAAGTTTAAAATAGATAATTAATGGAGATAAGACAAAAATAGCAAAAATAAATGATTAATGTGGACGGAGGGATTAACATACTGTTAATTGCAATAAATTTATATCTCTACGCCCGCATTCAGATAAACTTAACCAGCCGACTAATTTTATTGGGCTCAGAGTCAAAGAAAAAGTCAAAACTTTCTGTCTCTTGTGATAGAACTTATTCAATTAGTCAAACACATTTATTTATTTTCCCAATTATCTCGTTTGTGATTTTCCTTGTAAGAAAAATTAAATGAAAGTTACTCTTTCAAAAACAAGGGTCCTAGTGTCAATATTGAAAAGCGAAGATAAAATCATAAATAGAAAATAAAAATAAAAGTACTCCATGAAAGTAATTTTGATGGCAAATAAAATTGATGTAAAAATTTGACTGATCCATACAGAGTTAGAGTTAGGGATCGACTCACCACACACTAAACATATTGCATATCGACTTATAAAAGTAGGAAAACGCTATTAAATTAGGTCTTTGAAAATACATTTAACTCTTGGTATGGCAGTTCTGCACCAACCTCTCGAGATTATATTTTAATTTCGTTATTCGTGCTCACTATGGCATTAAAGAAGAGTAATAACATAAAATACTATTTTACGTGAAAAAGAGGTTCTTTTATTTAAGGCAAAATTAAAAGAAACCAAAAGAACACAAGATATGGTGTTGCTTTCGTAACGCTTTGACTTATTTCACAAAAATAGGATGTTCTTATTAAAAATGAAATAATAAATTGATAGGAAGGAAAGATAAAAAGCAACAGCTTGCAACTTTTTCGGTTCAATCAATTCAATTGCTGGAAGAGTAAAAGAATTTAAAGCATCGACACAAAAATAGACAAATAATGTTTGATTTCAGCAGAAAAGTTGAATTCATTTGTTTCCAGTTTTGCAAATATTTCAGAAAATAATAAATACGTATCACCCATCCCGTGAGTGACAGACAATTCAATAAATCATCAATAGCAAATTATTATTCAAAACCCAAAATAAATATTTTTAAAAAAATACAGTGCTGATTACTACTCTCATCAAAACCTATTTCCTATGTCTGTTTGGAGCTTTGCTCAGCCAGCAGCAGAAGCAGGCGTCACATGGAATCAAACTTTATTGCTTTCATAAATTTCAATATTCAAAAAATCAACCAAAATAAATTTTAATTATAGTAGTTAATATCATAAATTATGGATATCAAAGCAAAAATATTGTGAGATGTCGATGATTATTTGAAACCAACAATAAAAAACAAGTTTTTTTTTTATATTTCAGATAGGCCTCTAGCATGAAATTCGAATTCTAAGTTTTTAAATATAACTAAATGATAGGACATTTTTGTTCGTTTTCAAATAATCGTTTTCGATAGTATAATGGTACATGATTTAGGATATAAAATAGTACGTAGTAGTATATTTTTCGTTTATTCTAATTATCTCGTCCCATCATTTTTTATACCAAAATATTTGCCATGTTCAAGACAATAACTTTATAGTATGAATTACATGCTCTGACGATTGATTCCAGTTCTAATATTATTGAACTATGAAAATAGATAAGAATTGCCGATTTTAAATCAAATGAAAATCGAAACCGTCAATATTTAAAGATGGCTGCATTATTAGGTCATGTAGGAGGAAGGGATTTTATATAAGTAGACAATTTATAGATAATTAAGTTAATGAATTTTGAGATGAGTTCAAATGAATGTAGTGATAGGGAAGAAGCTTAATTAAGGCAGTTAAAAAGTGATAAAATTATTATGTTCAAAATCAATTAAACTCAAGATCAATCTCATTATCTGTTTCTCTATCCCTTCATCGACATTTTAATTCATTCTTTTCTTTCCAATTTTCCCACAAGCTTTTTCCTATACTTTATCTTTGCTTTTACTAAACACACACACCCCACAGCCCACACCAATTCCTTGCCAAACACCTCACCCAACGGTCGCACCCCCACTCTAGTTAGTGTTCTAGGTATGCCGATACCTCGGGTCTATGTTCTTTCCACCGACTTTCTAAAAAAATAGATGTAATATTTTTGTAATTTCAGATTTTATATCTCCGGACATGACAATAAATGCAAAAATTTATATCGAAACAACGATCTATCTTAAGATATGACCACTAATAACAAGTGTGATATTGTCGTATGAGCATGTAAAATTAACTCCTAACATATTTCTTCGATCTAACGAAAAATATCTAGCTTTGTCAATAATTCAACTTACTATGCTGTTCGATTTGTGATTCTGTATTAGCACCATCCCAATTCCCAACTATCACAGCACCAAAAATTCAGATTCATGCTAAATATTCCTATATTATAAAAATTGTAATTTTTTCACGTCATACCTTTGACCAAATTTTTAGAGGAAATTGGTAGATTGACTATTTATAAACATAAAAAAGAAAAGAAAAAGGAAAAAAGAAAAGGAAAAGGACGCGGCATAGAAAACCAGGTGGGGCCCATAACTAGTGTTTTTCTCTTTCATTCCCTCCCTTTAAATACTGGACAAAGCATGCGCCACTGAAAAGCTCATCCCTAAAAGTCTCTCACATCATTCTCACACATATTCTATCTTCTCTGCAAATCACCAACCAATTTCCATGGAGGTAGTAGTAGTGATAGTAAACCCCAACCGCCTCCTTCACTTTTTCCTCTACAAATTATTGACAATGTCACTCTCTTCTCACTGCAGGATTTCTACTGGAGGAGCCACGTCCCCCCCTTCGGCAGCTGGGATTGCCACAACGACGACCTCCCCTTCACTCAGTGCTTCGAATCCGCGCGCCAAGCCGCTCTCCTCCGCTACAGCTACTCCGAGGACCGCGATCTCTACGTCGCCGGCGATTTGTACGACAATGAAGTCCTCACCCCTGCCGTCATCGTCGTTCCCCGCCGACGTGTAAGCTCCTTCTCCACCCTAATTCATCTCCCAATCCCTAATTCCGATGTGAGGCATTCGATTTGAGTGACTGAATCGGTTAATTGTGAGCTGCAGGGGAAGGCAGTGTATCCTAGAGAGAGAGAGGGGAAAAATCAGAAAGATGCGTGGGCGGAATGCGACTGCGATCTGAGTTCCTCGCCGAGCCCTGCCCCTCGCAGACAAGCTCCGAAAGCTGTTGATGAAGATCTGTATAAGATCTCTCCTCACCTCCTCCGTCAACAAGCCAAAAAGGTAAACAATCCGAAATTTCCTTCCATTTTTCTACAAATGTGAATGAATGCGAGGTGTTTATTTCAAAAAGCAGAGATCTATCAATCCAAGAGTGATAATATTTGGTACTTCTACTAGAAAATAAATTTGGCAGTAACTTCTTCATACGAATAAAGTTAATCGCAAAGTTTCCAAAGGAAAAGTACGTCGTTGGAATCTAGCAATTATCACGTCTCTCACCTTTCGAATAACATCATGAATTTTGTCTATTTCAGCTGCGTATATACACAGAATATGCAGCAGTCTCTTTACATTTTTGTTTGAATATTCAATTTCTCTTGTTTTGAGTGAGCTCTGATGAAATTGTGCATTCTGTGCAGAAAAAAGGATGGGGCTTCTTCAGCTGCCTGCGGCCCTGCGTTAATTGAGAGATTCATAGGTTTTGGTAAATACAAGAATTATGGGGGAAAGTAGTATGAATTGTTAAATTTAGTGCTAGTTTATTTTGCTTTTAAAATCATTATCTTATCCTGATAGTGATAATGATATGATGATAATGATACCCACTCTTAATCTTGGTGTTAATTGCTTCTCTTTTTTGTCGCCTTTTTAGCGAGTAGAATATGTTGTCATATTGCTTTAGGCTTATTTTGAGAATTTAAACTGCAAGTTATCATTGTAAGCATTCTACACCATCATTATCTTTCTCTCTTTCTTCAATCTGCTGTTTTACACTGTTTCGTCGTTTATTTGTTTTTGAAGGCTACACTGTTCCATCTTGCGGCAAACAATTTGCTATTTTTGTTCTGTCATTTCATTTTTAAGCAACTCAATTATTTTGTATGATTATCTTCAAGGATGAGTTGCCAATATTAGTATTACGTGAATAACATCAATCTCAAATGCTAGCATGTCAAGTCGCATTCTTGCTGAAAAGAAGATTTACGGAGGAAGAAAACACTCTAAAAAACAAAGATAAATGTAATGTCAGAAAAAGTGACGCATAAAAAATTAACAACACAACACCCTTTTTGAAACATTGTATAAATGCACAATCTGAAACATGAAATTAAATGTAAGCATATGAGAAAGTGTACTTATTTACAAACAGAGCATTTATCAAAAGTATATAGATGCAGATTCGATTTGAATGATGCAGATTCGATTTGAATGCAAGAAAGCAGAATATACAACAGTTAATACCTTTGGTTTAAGTTCAAGTTCAACGAACATACCAGAAAACAACTGCACAATTGATCACAAAACACTTGAAGCTTGCAAAGCCTTGAGACTGCTTAGGAATAGGAATGGCACGAAACAAAAACAAAACTCTTTCCATGTCGAACTTATTAACGCCTTTAACTTCTCAAGTTCGAAAGAGTTAGTCACACCAAGAGCCTTATGCTGCGTCGAATAGGCTGCTGAAAGGCATAGGACAAAAACAAAACTCTTTTGTTGTTCCTTTAATCTCAGTCTTCGCCATTCATAACAAGCAAAATCTCGCCTCCAGTTGAAATCACACCATCCAAGAGTTCTGTTATTTCTTCGGTATTCTTGAATTGATAGGGAGAGGAAAAATCACTATCCAGATTGTACCAAGCACTATCAACTCTTCTCAATGCAATCCAATGCCTGCCTTTCCACAGGCCGCCATACCTTTTGACCGGAACATTGAGCACGATGCCAAACAATTTATCATCAAGACCGATTGTGGATGCCCCACATCTCCGATCATGCCATTTCACCGTCTTACCCCTTTCTTCAAGTGCGGCAATCAGTACATTGACATCATAGTTCCCTGTAACCACATTGTGATGAGACTTAAAAACTACTGACAATGGAGTCCATGATGACTGGTTCGGATCCTGAAGGTCAAGTCTTCGAGCAATGGCATTCAATGCCGCTCTTGAAAATGCATCCTTCTCCTAAACCACAAATCACAAACTCCATTACAAAATTAATTACTCTAAAGGGTTCAGATACAACTAAGCAAGACGAGTATAACAACAGACCAACAAATTACTAATGTGGTAGTCATTCATATTCAGGGTATACAAATTTATCTAAACACATACGAAATCCATATTTTGCATCCAGTTATAGTAAAATTTAGTCGGACAGCACACTGCGATACGTAGTCGTACGTTATACTTAGCTCCCAACGATAAAATCATTCGACTAAACACACGAATTGTTTTAGGGGAAGTATGAGAAAGTAGAAGCAGCCAGGGTTTTGAGGTAGGGATACCTGGAAGAGATTGTTGAGGGTGTGCAATAAGCAGAATTGCAGTCTTTGCCTCTCATGGTATATCAATTTCCTCTCAGTATCCATGATCCACTATCTAGAATCGCACAAAGAAACAAGCCTACAAATGACAAAGTTAAAGTAGATTTCAAATCATCGGTTTCTCAAAGGTAGATAATATAATATATAGGATATGTTAATCTCAAATTAGGGGGAAAATGCATCACCAGCATCAATACGACTCACGAATAGAAACCGTACAAGCAGGAATCAATTGGACGCAACAGTCGGGAAGAAATTACTCCAGCATCATATACGAATTACGAAATCTAGGTGATCTGCAGACGAATCACAAGCGCGAAAACAAGAGAAGAACAGTGTTATAGTATGATAAGGTCAATTAACATGCTGTAACGTGATCCTGGATCATAATTAAGAGTTGTTTTTTCAATTTGATTTTCACACACTGGGCACAATGAGTCTAGAATAAAACGAACTGAAACCAAATCACTTGAAACGAAAAGTCCAGCAAAAGGAAATTAATTAAGCAAGTAAAAACCTCACAATTCGTTTCATTGATTCACCGGCGGGGAAAGATATGCAGAGAGAATTGTAGAGGGAAAGAGACGAGCAAAACCGATCTAAAATTACTGTCCTCTCAGCAACTCACGATTTCGAATTCAGGAATTACAAAGAGTTGAAGTATATCTGATCGGGTTTGGACAAATATTCTGTGTTATTGTAATTTGTTTAAATTTAGAAGAGTTTCAAATCAAAATAAAAATAAAAATTATCAATTCTATTTCAAGTTTTAGTAGTTCGATTTTTTCTAACTTTTAAAATCTATTTCAAGTTTTAGTAATTATGCCAATTATATCTCAATCTCTTAAACTTCTTTATTTAATGCTCACTAAGTCACTATTGAGCTGTGCTATATAATGTGGAGTAGGAGTATTATTTTTCTTTGAAAAGCAAATTATATATGAGAATATTAGTATTAATATTTCACTCCAAATTTAAAAAGAGAGAAAAATTGACGATTTCAAATTTAAGAGAACTCACATTCGCATAACTAATAAAAATAAATCGTACAACGACATCGTAACCTCTACTTAAAAGAAGCAAACGGTTTTACATTAAAAACCAAGCCTAGCACAAAATCAAATGTTAATTATCTGTAGCTGAAATACAAGCACTTCCATTTTGGTAGAAATGAAATGAATGCATCATTTTTCTTCAGAGAAGAGATGATGATATTATATACATACAAGAGTATTCTGTACGTTGAATTACGACGCCTGCAACGCCCTGACTCGAGCAGTCAGTTCCTTGACCTGGTTCCTCAAACGTTCTGGGTTGCAGAAGAAATCAACGAATACTCGCCTCTGAACCGCAATCTCTTGTGAATGATGTTTAACGATCTGCATTGAGTCGAAGATGTCGGGATTCACTAACACTATCATATATAACTCCAAGAATCGATTTGGAAAAGATTAGGATTTTGTGTAGGCAGATCGTACCTCATTCTTCTTGCAGTGTTCGAGGGTGACATCTTCAACTGCAGCTGAGAGCTTTGCATTAATTTTTCCCATCTCATCCAGCTCCTTCATTAGAGTCTACCAAACATACATCATCTCGTAAGTATCAAGAGCACAGTTGATTTAAAATGGCAAATATTAGCAGTAGCATGTACCCAGGGAGTCAATATAGGTTGAGCCGTCGTAGATGATGCAAACAATAACTGCTGCAAACTTTGAACAAGGGTACACCTGAAACAACATACACAGTAAAGATTATGATTGTCTTCTTATATGACTCAAACACGAAAGTCCTTTTTAGGACGAGCAAACTTTCAACATGGTGCTTTACAAATATTTCCAGTGCTCGATTTCCATGAGCGAAATGGTATGATAGTAGACATGCATAAATGATATGGCACCATGACTTCCACATGCTAATAACTTACAGTTCATTAATACATCTATTCCTGTCCTCGGGAAGGGTATATTCCAGGTCAGATTGCAGAGTCATCAGCTCCGAGTGAAGGTTGGATAATTGCTGTACAATGCCAGGCACAGACACATACGTTGACAAACCAGCTTGAGCATCTGTGGATTCACGAATTTGCATGAGTTATACATTCAATAATTTTATACAGAAACAACCAATATGCCTTTTAAGACATCTTACTTGAATAGATGCTCAGAAGATCTCTAACACCATGGAGAAAAGTGTCACGGTCATCAACAGCTCCTTGTTCAGGTAAATCAGAGGCAGCTTGAACCAGTGCCATGCAACGACCCTTGGAAGAGGATATAACATACGCACAGAGTGCATAAAGTATAAGCAATGAGTACAAGGGACACAAAACAGAGAACAGAGAATGTGAGCCAGATTGCCAATATCATAAGTCAGCTAATCAACCTAAATTATCTTAGGTGCATCCTTACCACTCTGCCATCACTTGCTGACAGGTATCCTTGCAGTTCTGATTCGACTACCTTCAGCAAGGAAAAAGCACCAAGCATAGTCTTCTTTTCCATTTGACAGGCTAATTTCAAAAATTGATGTCGAGATAGCTGATTCATCAAATGATGTATGAACTGCAGAAGGTAAAAAGGTGAAGAGGTCATTATATCTATAAGTATTTTGAGAATACATGCTTAAGACAGAATGATGTAGTCAAGATTAATCCGGTTTGATTAAAAAAGCGGATTAGTATTTAGGACGGAGTGAACATAGTTTACTTGTCAACTGAATGTTATTCGTGCAAAATAAGAAGATATAGTAATAAGGTAGGTGAGTGGTAAATACCCCTTTTTGTCGATTTATATAAAATTCCTGACGCATGACTTTTAAATCATAGTCCCCTACACAGAGCAAGAAACTTGTCATTTTAACACTAGAAGCACAACAAACTGAGGATCCAGATATGTGAAATAGATTATCAACAGAAAAATAAGCACTCAGGGCACATACATACCTTGCAAAATATATGTGTCCTGCAGCTGAGCAAGCTCCCAGCAAAGATCAGGAATTGTCTGGAGAATAGATAGGTTGCAATAATGAGATAAAATCAACAATGAGAAGATGACATTCAGGACTGACAATGATAGCCTTTACTCCTAACAAAGACCTAGGGTGCATACCACAATCTCTTATCGATGAGTAGGTCGATAAAAATCATGCCTCAAAATGCTATTGCTAAGCAGAAAAAATTTGAAATAAAAAGGGCTAGAACCCAATCTTCCGTGCAAGAGTATAAATAGCATTTGAGCTGCAATGTAGAGTGGGACTGTTCAGGAGAAACCATTATGACAAAATTCCAGCTGTTGCCAAACCTCAGATAATAACTTCTCTTCTTTGCGATACAAAGTTGATAGTTCTCCAGTCAGCTCAGCATGCTTTCTCCTGCTCGGTATATTAACCATGATAAACATATCACATATATAACACAAGGAACCAAAACAAAACTAAATTAACTAAATAAGAAATATGTATAGACAAGCTTGAACTGATTAAGCAAGAATCACATCTGTGAACATGTGCAATTATAACAGAGTCCACGCATATCATATCCGAATTAGCAAATTACATGAAGTCACACTCTTCTTTTAAGATGCAAAAAGAGTGTGTGCTTTCTAAACATTTTACATCATAAAAAATAATGGATTTAATCTATAATTATTTTCTGTCGTAAAATCCTCTATAATTGGAATGACCATGTCTACATTTTAAAAAGAAGACAAAAACAATCAAACAGTAGATTGCACAATATGTCAAGTAGAATTATCTCTACGAACAAAGAATATCTTATTCTTCATAGATCACTCCAACAATATAAAGAATTTTTTTTTTTGAGGTAAACTACTACCTAAGAGAATGAAGGTCAAGATGGATATGTGCTTCATCTGATGTTACTTGAGTTTTAAGTGTCATGAGGAAGGCTTGCTGCTTAGCATTCTCAACTTGAGCTTCCACCCATTGTCTTTCACTTGTCCCAAATCTGGCACAAACTAACAGCAATAAGTACTCAGGAGACCCTTCATTAAAGCTCAACAAAAGAATCATTAATGTGGGAAATCCTATTTCAGAATTTACCTGTTAAAAGCTAAAATTTGAAAATAATTTGAAATAACTTAGACAATTAAGGATACCTACATGGACCGGAGCCGCTGCAACTCAGTAAGGCGTTGATGCTGTGTGTTTTCAGAGTCTACAACATGAATCAAACAAAAAATCAAAGGCTGTGGCACACATATGATCAATGAACATACAAATTTAGACATTTGAGGTTTGTGCATGTTTCCAGAATGCGCTTGTCATAATAAGACTGAGATATGACGCAAACGTGAATGAAGTTATAATTCAACCATCCAACTTTGATTCTTATAGACTTGTAGTTTTTTTCTTTTCTTTCTGTTTCATTCGGGATCAAATGAATTTATTCAAGACAGATGATCAAGAACATATGAAAAGGAAGGCACAAACCCAATATATAAAAACACACACAAATAGCCCCGATTGCACTTACACTAGTGCACACACTCCGTCATGTGAATGACAGAGAATCAATAGAGGAGAGAGAAAAGAGGGATTAGAAAGATATACCTCTAACCACGACATTTGAGATCTCATTGAGACTAACCCATGAGCATTTAGACCCCTCCTCAGCCACTAATCTGTAAGGGCCCTATTGGAAACACATGACCCCTCCATTCAGATGTGTGAAACCAGTTTAACTATCCTTTCAATATCAAGATAAACAGGCACCAAACCTCGAAAGAACTAGAAGTTAGTATAGAATAATTAGATAAAGGGGGAGTGTCTTCTATACCGTGTCCAGTTGCTTTGAAAACCATTGATTTAGTTCCTTCATGCAGGCAGCATCCGCAAGCAAGTATGAGTGGAAATCAGCATATGTCAAGTAGATTCCATCATCTGCATGCCAAAAGAACATTAAACAGGCACATGGAAGACATGGTTGAACTGCAGAAGTCAAACAACTTGATATAATTTTTTTCTCTTAGTCAGATAGTCATCATCTTGATGAATCTTACAGTGAGTTTCTTTTCTATTTACTCGAATACTATACCTCGAATAAAAATACCACGTACATCACTTATAAGAGAAACGATCCCGAGTTTTTATTTCCCCATCTAGATAATTACAACCCCTTAGTTAATTGTTTCAGAGCACTGAAACTATGCCATCTTTACTTACAGTACAAATGCTATTAAAAAATAAGGATTTGCAATTTTCTACCCAAAACTGTGCATCCATAAAAAAAATTATAAAATATTCTTGCTTGTAATATCAAAGAAATAAGGAAAAATATTACCATCCCCTGAATGATAATGTGCCAACTCCTCAGCAGTGGAAGCTAATCGTCCAAGAACTGCATTCATCTATAACCAAGGGAAAATAATTAAAATGACAAGTATGATATGGTCACATGAATTTCAGTAAGGTCGGAAATGTATCACAATGACCACAACGTTACAAAATTTAAAATAATGCAGGGGTTTCTTTGCACAAACTGATCTTACCAATGAATTTAGCAAGGCAATTGTTTTGGGTTCAAACATGTGTGGTGATAAAGAGGAACTAGTGAACTACAACTATCACCTTCAAGATTTTATCCTACTGTCAACTTGAATGTAGCACAAATGCAGTCCCTCTTCTATAGGAATATTTTTCTTTGGTCAAGCACTACATGCACAATTTGTCCCAGAAAGCCACCTGGTGATATTTTAGATCAACTTCCAAACTTGATAGCAAATACCCTCCAAGATTTATTTCCTTGGCGAGTTGGAATCTAAAAGAAAACTACGCCTGTTTAATTCTTTTGGACATTCTAATAATACAAATCTATTTCCATAATTCTTAAGTTTCTCACATGAGAATACCATCAATAATCATCACATAAGAAAACTACACCTATTTCAAGCACTACTGCCTGTCTAGGCATATTTGAGTAGTTTTACAAACCAAATAAACTTGTATACAGTCAAAATGGAAGTGCAGCATGTGGAGCAATGTAGTAGTATCAAAGACAATAGATGCAGACATGCAATTTAATATCATCACCTGGAACTTTATTATAACAAGAGAAGAGACCACAAAATTCATATTAAGACTATGAGGGCTGGAAAGTTGATATATACTAGCATACCTCTAAATTTCTTGCTGAAAGGCTATCATCAATGGTAGTTAGTTGTCCATTGGCATTGGATGTTGCAGCAACTCTTGCTCTTCTCCCTTGAATTAATGACGAAGCCTGCCCTGTGAGCGTATCATTCTGAAATTGCAGATGCCGAAGCTGCTTTTGTAACTCCAGAGCTTCAGCTTTTGCTGCTACAGTGGCATCACTGAATAAAAAAGGATACGTATGACAGTATGAGGAACAGAAGTGTGGGAGGATAAACATACAGGTTTCTTACATAATAGGTAGTATTAAAGAAAATCACAAACTCAGAATCTTGGCTTTCTTCTCACTTTTACAAGATCACGGATTTCAAAATAAGACTACAAATCAAATGAAGGAAAGACATATGTATTGATCCCGTCGACATGGATAGAACTAATTATAGCTTTTGAAGGCTTTTTTGATAGTGAGAGCATGTTGTTCTTGTGAAGAAAAAACTAGTTTTTCTTACTATATTCATGCCGTTATTAACTAGTAGTAGTATTATGCACAACGACTATTACTGACTTTACAATTGATTTTAAATTCGGAATAAAGATATTGACAGAATTGCAAAACATAATGCACACCGAATTTCTTTCAGTCCTTCTTCAGTTCCAAAAACAGCCTCTTGGTTGTCTCTCCTGGCTGAAAATGCTGAAATACTGTCAAAAGCAAAGTCCAAATCTTCTCCCTAATTACAAGTAAAACATATGAGCTTGAGCTTAGAGTGACTGATGTATCAAAGAAATCAATATCTTCAACTGCAGAGCCCAAGCTGAAAAGGAGTATCCAAAAGCTTTAGAAAAAATAAAATACCTCCAAAAGCTTCCCATCTTGTAGAAACTGCTCATATCTACAGACAAATCGAACGTGATAGTTAGCAAGATCAAGAGCGCTTCTATCTTAGCATAGATAGGTGAACGAGAAAAATAAGAAGCACCCAACATAAAAAAGCATAGTGGCACGTGGCAACATGAGTAACTACGCCAAACAAAATAGAAAATGAAAACACACTAGCGTTGCATATTGAAAGGCTTTATATTCTCAATAATTTAGTTTCAGTTTTTTGTGTTTCGGTATTTCATCAAACATCCACAGTACTTGCTCACGGTGTCACAATGCCATATAGAAAATGAAAACACACTAACGTTGCATATTGAAAGGCTTTATATTCTCAATAATTTAGTTTCAGTTTTTTGTGTTTCGGTATTTCATCAAACATCCACAGTACTTGCTCACGGTGTCACAATGCCATATAGAAAATGAAAACACACTAACGTTGCATATTGAAAGGCTTTATATTCTCAATAATTTAGTTTCAGTTTTTTGTGTTTCGGTATTTCATCAAACATCCACAGTACTTGCTCACGGTGTCACAATGCCATATTAGTCACCAGATCAAGAGTGCAAGGTGTCTACAAAAGTTAAGATTCGATTATCTACTGTGAAAGACGACATATCGGGGGAATTGGGAACCATAAACACGAAATCAAACAGCCAGCTATGTCAGTACGGCAAGTGGTAATTCATGAAGCACTTGCATCACTGCATCACATTAACCCAAATTCTCACCATTGGACCCAAAGAGAGCCAAATCAGCCGAATAGAGAGAATAACCTAACTTTAAAAAACGAGAAATCAATGTCATTCTTCCTCCCAATTTTTAGCATAATCGAAGAAGACACCAGCCACAATATAATCCAAACAAATAAAACGAACAAAACTATGCAGAAACCCCTATTTTCTCCATCAATTTCTACTTGAGTGAGGCAGTAGCACAAGGGAAAATGTGAAATTGATGAAGATGAGAGAGGAGTGGTTACTGAGAGAGTTCGGAGGGAGAGAGGACATTGGAGGGGCGGAGGCTGGAGCAGAGCCAGTCGAGAATGGGGCGAACGTCGTCGTACTGGAAGGGCCATTCGAAGCTGTCCGGGTCCAACGAACCGGGACCTCCTCCGTAGCCCAATTCGGACAACAAGCCGCAGAGGCGAGCGCCGCTCATCTCCCCGTCGGAAAATGGCAGTTCCTGGTTCAGATCCGCCGGAGATCTAGTCTCCGATATTGCTCCAGATGATGAAGTGTGGGCAACGAATTACAGTATTGGCGCCGGCCTTGCCTTTTTCTCACTCAAATTTCAAAATGAAGATGCAAATAATAGTAATAATAATAATAATAATAATAATAATAATAATAATAATAATAATAATAATAATAATAATAATAATAATAATAATAATAATAATAATAATAATAATAATAATAATAATAATAATTGGTAGGAGTAGGATATGCCGGGTTTCAGACTTCAGTTGCAGATAATAATTGCATCAACGTGAATATATTTAGGAACAAATTTATAGTAATAGTACTAAGGGAAATGTACCCAGTGAAAATTGTTAAATGATCTTATTTAAAGATATTAAAAATAACTGAATTGATTTTTCTCTCATTAACTCTCTTTACCTTTACAACTAATTAATCGACACATTTTGGGCTTTAAATTATTAGGATTAGGATATAAACTATGAAATATTATGGAATTTTGAAAAATTATAATCAAAGATTAAAAAACTCGAAACTTTCAAAGTTGTTGATAAAATATGAAAAAATATCCGCATCATGATATTATTAGTCGAATTTTTTTTTTCTGATGGGAATAATATATGCATTGACCACATAGAAATGGACAGAAATAATTATGGCTTTCTAAATGTTAAATCTAGATTAGTTCCATGCCATATTGCATACATTCGTCCATCTTCTCACCATTTCTATGCAATGAAGGTAAAATAACAATGTTTGTATCCCTGCTTCCTCACCAGAAAATAAAGAGACATATAGAACAGCTAAAATAATTTCCATTCTCTCTATTTAAAGCATAACATAAATTAGTACTAGTATAGAGCAACTAAAGTAGTAAGATTCGTCAAACACAACAATCATAAAATGATAGAGAATTAACAGCATACCATAAGGTTTTCATAGTCCTACTTGTTGAAGAACACTATAGTTAACATTAAAAATAACAAAAACAAGATGAATAGGTTCCAATAACGAAATAGGCTCTGAAGAGAAGACGAGTTAATATCCCCATAGTTAGAGTAGCATTATATAATCATACATATCACACTCAATATCGAAAAAGAATATAAGAACATATCATTAGTTGAATATCGCAATATTTGAAAATATATATTATTATGATTTTGACTTTTGAAAAATGTATTTCACGATAAAAGAACAAGGAAAAAAGGCAAGTAAATCCACACATAATATCAAATTATACAAAATAAATATTGAATGCGATAATAACAATACGCAAATGCAATATCTTTCTAATATCAAATAAATAATAGATTATCAATAATAAGATTCAGCACGTCCAGCACGAAAAGTTGTTGCATCTGCATTGTTTAGAGTGAGAAAATACTACTTTTAAGTCACATCCTCTTGATGTGTAAGTGTATCAGTACATGAAGCAGGCTACATGGCAGGGGCGGAGTCAGCATGAAGTCTGTGTTTGACGAAAATGCCCTTTTAGGGGCTGAGGGTATTATGATCCGAAAAAACTTGGTTTGTGATTGTATATTTTGTTAGACTTCTATGGTGGTATTTTTATTTTTTTGTTAGGGGTCACCGGTGTTACAAACCCCAAAAATTTGGGACGTTTCATGAAGTTCACTGTTAAATTTAAGGGGCATCATCATGTTATGCCCCGTTGTTTTCATATGCAGACATACAATTGCAAACGGATGTAACCAATTTGAGCTCACCAAACATACAATTGCAAACGGATGTAACCAATTTGAGCTCACCAAACATATCTTAATAATTTAAAGCCCAAAATGTTAACAATATTTGAGGACTCGACTAATTAGTTGTAAAGGTTAAGAGAGTTAATGAGAAAAATCAATTCAGTTATTTTTAAAATCTAAGATGATTTTAGAATTTTCATTTGATACATTATGTTTGACAGTTTTTGTTCCCTAATGGCTAATAGTATAAATTTGATCCTAATGTATTTACGTTGATGCAATTATTTTCTGAAACTCAATATATCCTACTCCTACCTAAATAGGAGTATCTTATTATTATTATTATTGCATTTTTTCTGAAGTGATAATAATAATTTAAATTAATTTGTTTCCGGTACAAAATTCTGTATCGGCTGAAGCTGAGTGATCATTTTTGCTGTCAAATGGAATTTCTGATTCAATTGTGATTTTTGGAACGATTTGGGGGATTTTAACCTAACTAGTTAATATACAAAAATCTGTCTCTAATTCTGACTATCTCTCCGGCGATTGCTCATTGATCATTAGGTATTCTCACCATTTTTTCTTCTTATTTGAATTGGTTTAATAATAGATTTAGTTTTTGTGCAGAATAGAATTAGAATGGATAAGAAGGGCGGAAAACCGCCTCTCCCTCCAAAGCCAGGCTACGTTGCCGATACGGTGCGCTGTAATCACTATATTATAAAAATGAATGCTGCATACTTTGTATCTATGGTGAAGAAAACGTATAAGGTGACGGGAGATTGGTCCGAAAAATATAATAAGAGTCTGGTTCAACTTGTGTTAATCAAGCTTCGATCTAGCCTATCCAACAAGCCCAAACCCGAACCAAAGGTTCCCTGTCTATCATTGTATGCCTTTACTAATATCTTTGCGATGATGGTCCAGCTCGTTTTCAAGGTGGGGGGCAGCTGGTCCACTGAATTTAATGAGGATCTTATTCAATTAGCCTTATTCAAGCTTCGATCCGATAAACCAGTTGCTTTTAGTTATAAGTATAACCCATCCAAAAAGCAAAACCCACTTTCTGATGATGCTATTGCTAGCCCCTCCAAGAAACTCAAGGGTGGATCATAGCTTATTATGTTTATATTGTGACTGGGTATGTTATGTTAAAGAGATATTCTGTTCTTTAATGTCAATATCAGTTTTTGTAGTTTTTCTTGTTTTTAGCTAGAGTTCTTTAACAAGTAGGAGTATGAAGTATTTGTTAACCTTCCATTTGCTGTTAGTTCTCAATCATTTTATGAATTTATGATTGTCGGAGCAGAGAGGGAATTCATCAACCCGAGAGCAAGTGTTGTGTTTGAGGAATCTTGCTACTTTAGTTGCTCTCTGTGATTTATGTTACGTTTTAAATATAGAGAATGTAAATTACTTTAGCTGCTGCCCTGTATGCCTATTTATTTGCTGCAGGGATACGAACATTGTTACCTTCACTGCACGTTTTTGCAGCATAGAGAAATGAGGAGGAAAGTATGCAATGACTCTTATGTAGTTATGGAACTTATCTATTTAGGACAATACATGATAGATTTAACATTAATAAACCTTGGTCAATGCATCTTGCACTCGGCAAATGACACAAGACAGTCTTCTAGGTAGATAGTATTTGGACTAATTCAAGATTCTCAACTTTCATCACTCATGAGCAATGCTAATTAGAAAATTTTGGGTGTCATTTTAGGTTGTAATGCAAGTTGATCTTCAATCCTCAGGTTATATAGAGATCCATGCTCACATTCGACATGATTTAATCATTAGTAGCCAATAACTTAGTCTCATCCTAAAGCAACGATTTAACTATGCAGTCTTAGTCTTAGATATCATTAAACTGTTTATTGAAAAGTAAGCTATTGCAAAGATGATATGCTTTATCTCTCCTGCTTGGCAAGGGATGATAAGGTCCTCACTTGAGGAATTTTGAGGAAAGTTTTGGATATTAATGCATATAGACAGCCTATAAATATGGTATTTGCTTGTTTCTTATCATGTTTCAATGAGTATTATGAAAGTTGAGCATTTCATAATTCTGCATATCAAATTAATTATGTCTAGGTGCAACAACTTTTGTCCTTGGATGGGTGGCTTTGCACAGATTTTGGAATATTTCATAACACGTGCGTGTACTACATGGACTGTAGAAAAACAACATTAGGCCATTAGGGGGAGTTCAAAGGAAAGAACGATGTGTGTTTGATGTGTATTATGCATGAAGGCAGCTACAAAATTACGTCTTTGGATGTAAAATGAATTATATATTTATCTTATTTTGATAAAAAAAAACTAAAAATAATTAAAAATTCTCTCATAAATAAAGTGGAAATGACACCAAATTGATAATTTATTAATAATTATGAATTAATTGAGCTGGTGGAGATATTAGATCCGTTTTGGGAACAAAGAACTTGACCACAATCGAGAACTGACTAAAGTACTAAGACAAGCTATTATTTCCCAAACAAAATAACCCAAACCTAGTAAATTAATGGAGGAAGAAGAAAATTTAAATGTGCTTTGAGAAACCCAAATAAGAAAACTAAGTACGTAGTAGGAGAAGATAATTTAGACCTAAATATTCACAATTCGAACGAAGCCCATTTTTTCTGCAACCGGCAAACGCTGCGTGCCTGGGTTGGCCAAGAACATATACACCGGCCTTAATATATGTGTACAAAAATAGGTGATGGAATAAATAATTAGACTACTTGTCTCGGAATATACAATTTATTTTCTTGTGCTCCATTGGGCCAACTCTCAAACATGATTGAAAAATGTTTAAAATAAGTAATCTAAGATTAATATAGCAACCAAACTATACATACGGAGTATTAATTTACGAAAAAACTCCATCATTAAAAAGTGATTTCAGGCCGATTAATCTGGCTCTTGTGTTAATCAAGTTTTGATCTAGCCTATCCAACAACCCCAAACCCCTACCCAAGCTTCCTAATTTTGGTTCATTGGATGACTTCGTGGTCAAGGTTGTGTTCCGGGTGCAGGGCTGCTGGTCTTATGAATGAATATACTAATGATCTTGTTCAATTAGCGTTAATCAAGCTTCGATCCAATAAACCAGTTAAGCCAGTTGTTGTTGATGCTCTGAATAGTATTACTATTATGACTTGCAATGTTATGTTATTGGGATATTTTGCTCTTCTCTTCAGTGTCTATCAGTTTATTGAAGGAAATAGTGTTTACATACTGTGACTCACAATGTTGGGTTATGGTACTCTTGTAGAATGTAATTATTATTATTTTTACAAAAATGAATTCAATATAAACAAAACAATGTGGAATTAACCAACGCAATTCGACCATTACAAAAGGCATCCTTTTTAAATACATGAGGCAATTCATAAAAAAAATGAATTTAGTACTATAATTTAATATTCAATTTTCAAATACTAGTATAGAATTAATTAAAATTAACCAAACTTCGTGCTTCAAATACTTCTTCATATTCAACTGTTGTGTTTGGCATCTGAGAAAATTCGAAACCGGATAAATGGTCTTTATTTTTGTCTGATTTCATTTAATAACATTATTCATAATTTCTTGGTTTGATCAATATGGATGAACCTTTGTTTGATTTGAGTGAAATCAAATGAATAGAGAGACATAAATATTCATAAAAACTAATCACGGGAAATTTGCACCAAATATAATGATTTGACAAAATTATGCAAGTAGGTTTGCAGGTTTCATGATGATACGACAAAAATACCCTTCAGCCCATTTGGGCAATTTAAAAATGGCAAAAAATATCTAATTTGTGATTGTATATTTTGTTAGACTCATGGGGTGGTATTTTTTTTTATTAGGGGTCACTGGTGTTACAAATACAAAGTTTGGGGTGGTATTTTTTTTTATTAGGGGTCACTGGTGTTACAAATACAAAGTTCAGGATGTTTCATGCAGTTCACTCTAAATTTAAATAGTCATTTAAGGGGCATCAAATATATGAAGTACATAGCATAAAGTAAGTTCTTCAATTGATGCTCTGAAAATGCTTGAAATAAAAAAAAAGTCATAGGAGAATTGCATCTGCCTACCAAAAAAAACTTACACGAGAGGCATATCATCTTGTACTCTCACATCATGAATTCACATGAGCAACCTCGATCCTAGGAGAATTGCAAGTTAAGAGCTTATAGGTTGAAATTATCAGACAATGCCATTTTTGATACCCAGGCAGATCTTCTCTCATAATCAAGATCCGAACTTGTAGAAATGAACATCTCTTTCATTGGTGAAGCATGATCATCTTGCACCAGGAAACTGCTACTTGAAGGGCAATAATTTATCACTGTACAGCAAAGGGTATCACTATTTCCAGAATAAAATCCTTCATTCTGTCAGTCACCCTTCCTCGGATTCAGAAATGTATCTTCTGATGTCAAAGGGCTCATTCCTTGAGACTGTGCGATTCATATCAGAGTCATCCGTTGCATTCATTGGGGCAAATGCTGCAAATTCAAAACTATTAATATAATACTGTATAATATAAAGACCCTGGGAAATCCGACAGTACGGAAATTTTAGGTGTGCCTTCAAAACTGAGATTTGATACAG
This sequence comes from Salvia hispanica, assembly GCF_023119035.1. NCBI lineage: Eukaryota > Viridiplantae > Streptophyta > Magnoliopsida > Lamiales > Lamiaceae > Salvia > Salvia hispanica. The sequence goes on along the minus strand of NC_062967.1, from coordinate 4,566,632 downwards.
TCTCCATTACATAACTATGATCATATACTTTATACCGGATTTGACTAAAGGGAAAAAGAAATGATGGCAGGAGCTAGATGCCAATGCACCAATAAGCATGCCAAGTTTTGTGAATCCAGTAACCAGAAATAAAATCTAAATGAATATCAGTTTAATTGTTCATTGGTACAGAATTAAAATTATAAAACCAATTCTTTAGCTTTAACTTATCAGATCAGATGCAAAACCAAGCATGTACCAATAAAAAGCAATCAAAGTATAACCAAGTCAACTGACCTTTTTCTCTCATTCTTCTCTCTCTATCATATTCAAATTTGTCACGGATTTGGCTAGCTTTTTCCCAGGTGTCGCTTTCCTTGTTTCTCCCCACAAATTGAACCTGCAGCTAAAATGGTAAATGTCGAGTTGAAATGTTACAAAAGGAGGCTTATAAAAAATCTTAATGTATCACTCTAGAGCCACCAGAATGCACAGGGCAAAACTTACACAGACAATAATAAAGCAAGCTATTAATTTATTGAATAAGATACCAGCTAATACAATTACAAACTTCCATATGAGCATTATCTCATGACAGATGAGGAAAAAGTGGAATGGAGACACGCATAAGTTAAGGACAGGGTAGTAGAAGGCAAGGGCATGCGAAAGTTACAAGTACATGAATTCCTGCTAAAAGATTACTCTTCATAAAGTTTGAATTAAACCGATGAATCCATGAGTATGCAGATTGCAATTCACACAATATAGAATTGAAAAAACAAGTACTAGTTTATAGACAATTACCTTGATTTGATCTGCTTGGGGCTGTCTATTCCTGCAAAAAAGAGAGATAATCATTACATCCATATAGTATATTCTTTTCTAAAAGGAAAAGGAAAATGATAAAAGCAATGAAAGTAACACAAAATCATGAACAGGTTAACATGAATTGTCCTGAGATACATTGTTCAATAATCTATATAATGATGGTTCAAACCACGTAAGAAGACAGGTGATGAAATGGTCAAAGAAATGCACCAAACCTGTAAGGATTGAAATCTTCATCATCATCATCGGGTGAGTCATAATTAGCATGATCCTCAGCAAGTTTCTTAGAATAGCCATCATCCCAATACAACCTCTCCCAATTTTCTCTGAGCTCGTTATATAGTTCCATGTATCTTTTGCACCAAGGCTCATGCTCCTTTCCATTGCAATAAAAACAAATGTGGCTTAAGTTTAACCAACAGCAATCCTTTAAATTATGATCATTACCAAATCAAAAATCTAACTCTAAACTTCTCAATCCCACAATTTCCCCTCTATTCCCCCCTAAATTTAGCATTTGACAACAATAAATGATTCACAAATATTTTAAAAGGACAAAATAGCGAAAAATTAAATAGAGAAACAAACCGATTCCTTGAGAACGAGGCGAGTGCGTCGCATGAACTGCTCTCGGAGCTGCTTCCGGCGCTTATTAGGAATGTTATCCCTAGGGATCACAAAGCGCTCTCGCAGCGGCACATTTTCCCCAATTTCGTGCATTTCACCGTCCACCACCCACCACTCCGACTTATCCTCGGCTTTCCTCAACATCGCCGACGGAGAGAACTTGGAAGAACGCCGCCGGCTACGGGGTGGGCGGTCGTTGCCGGATTCAGTTCGAGCATGGCGGAGCTGCTGCGCCGCCGCAATCTGGAGAAAGCGGTGGGGGGCTTGGATTCTTCTGGCTAGAGAGAGCATCGGGAAACTGGCTAGTGCAGAAAATGAGAAGGAGATGTGGCAGTATTTCAGAGTGTCGAGAAAAGAGGGAAGAATTGGCGGCGAACACACACGGCCGAGTGTGAAAAAAATACTCCAAATTTTTTTTTTATTAATTGGACTTTGGATAATAGTTGGGCTCAACATAAAATTTATGTTTCAAAATAAGCCCAACACCTATACATTCTTTGATAATTATGCCTTCTAAACTATAGTAGTAGTAATATCTTACCAATTAATAATACTCCTATTAATTTGATACAAACAACTATTAATTTTTCTTTTACATTTGTTTATTCCCATTTTTATTTATTTTTCCATGGTGATGTCTGTGCTCCTCATACATGCATGTACATTCCAAAAAAATAAGGCAAAATACATCCATAGGTCCTTGTATTTTGATTGTTTATTTTAATAGATCCTTGTACAATTTTTTCATCTTAATTGATCCTTGTACTTCCAGATTTTATATCAATAGATCATTTTTAACATATTATATTCAATCCGTTAACTTAACGGTTAAATATATTCCACTTCATCAATCGTTATTCAAATAAAATCCACATCATATCTCATGTATTCCACTTATTATTAATAAAATAAACTCCACATCTTATCTTATTTAATGAAATCCGCATTTGATAATTAAATATACTACACCCTACCCTACGTGAACCTCCTTTAAATAAATTCCTAATTAGCCGTCATAGGTAGTTCTCCGATGAAAGTTCTTCTTCCCTATTGGAATGCTTTCATAAATTTGAACTTTTAGTAGTTGAATCTGGAATTACGCCCAAAAATCTCATTTAGAAGTAGGAACAACTGTTTTGAAGCAGGAACAGTATCCCAAATCTCGTTTAGAAATTTCATCAAACACATTGAATGCATTTTAATTGGTTACATTTTGATTGCAATCAGCAGTCAATTCTTCGCCACAATTAGGCAATTACAAGGATCATTCCTCATCTTCTTTTTTTCAGAAACCAAAAATGGCACAACAAAATGAAAGAAATATTGAACTTCTAGCAAGTGTCCTCCTTTATCTTGTGTGTATATTTTTTGGGGCATTGTTCTTGCTTGTCTTCAACACGCAGAGAGAAGAAGAAATTTTTTGTTTGATTATATGGGCTAAAAATCATTGAAGAAGATTGATAATCGTAGGTTAGTTGAAGGTGTAGTAGTTTGAGTATTACTGATTGTTTGGTTGTAGAGATATAAATCAGGAAAATGCAATTTGAATTTCTTTATGAAGTTTTTTTTTTTTATGTTTTTTTTTCCAACTAGGATATTACGTGGAATATAATTAAATAATTGATATATGACGTGTTATTTTATAACGGAATAGTTAACGGTTCCGTTAAATAAGGATCGGAATATATCAAATATAAAAGTACATGGACTTAGTAAAACGAAAAAATTGTACAAGGACCTATGGATGTGTTTTGCGAAAAAATAATAATTGCATACATTGTAATGATCAGTACACGTCTTAAATTTTTTGATGTTATTAACTTTATATCTTCACCATTTATTTTGTAATGCAATAGATCATAATTGATCTTATTTCTCATATAAGAGGCTGATCTTATTTTGTAATGCAAGTTGAGGTAAATATAAATTGATACATAAATAAATAACTTACATGAAATATTACACGTATGCCTTAAGGGTAAATGAAATGTCCAAAAAAATTAAATTTTCTACTTGGATAAAGAAAAGGCAAAAAATAAATAAAATCATATTGCAAGTCGTTTAATCTAATTAATACTTATATATAAACACAATAGTCCCCCAGGATGTGATTGAATGAAAACCACATATTTAATACAAATTCAAAACTTCAATCCTAGCCACTAATTATATCAAATATATCAAATATGTGGTTAATATGGCGTTCAATTCCTATGTCATACTAGGACAACTACATACGAGCCATTTCTCCTCTGCTGCAAAACCATGCAATGAAGGTAACAAATAACAATGTTTGTATCCCTGCTTCAGCACAAACAGATAAACATAGTAATTTCCATTCTCTCTATTTAAAATAACATAAATCACAGAGAGAATTAACAGCAGAACACAACACTTGCTCTCGGGTTGATGAATTCCATGTATGCTACCACCATCTAATTCTTAAAATGATAAGAGAATTAGCAGCAGAACAGAAAGTTAACAATACTTCATACTCCTACTTGTTGAAGAATACCAGCTAACCTTTAAAACAAGAAAAAGTTAAACTGAAATCGACATTTAAGATCGGGCAGAATATAACATTGTGAGTCACACTATATAAATATTGTATGATCCAGCCTTGAGCTTCTTGGAGGGGCTAGCACTAGCACTAGCATGATGAACATGAAAAGAAAGTGGTTTTTTGAATGGCTTACGCTTCTTCTTAGCAGCACCTGGGTTATTGGGTCGAAGCTTGATTAACGCTAATTGAATAAGATCGTTATTATACTCATAAGACCACATACCCCCCACCTTGAAGAGAAGCTGGACAATTGTTGAGAAGAAATAAGCAACGTCATCCAACGAACCATAATTGCGAACCTTTGGTACGGGTTCGGGCTCATCGGATAGGCTAGATCGAAGCTTGATTAACACAAGTTGAGCCAGATTCTTATTGTATTTTTCGGACCACTCTTCCTTGAGCTTGTACTCATTCTTCACCGTACGTATAAAGGCCGAAGCACTGGATTTTATCATATAGTGATTAAAGAGCTCCGTATCTGCACCGTTGTATGGCCTTGGAGGGAGGGGAGGTTTTCCGGCGGAGGCGTACTTCTTCTCCATTCTGCACAAAAAGAACTCTTAATTTTAAAACCAATGATCAAGAAGGGGTTTATCTATCTACTTTCTATAACATGAAAAACGGTGAGAATACTTGATCCTGATGATCAATGAACAATTAATCACGCTTTAGAGAGATAATATGAAGATAATTTTTGTATCGAAAACGAATTAACGAGCTAGGTTAAAATCCCCCAAATCGTTCCAAAAATCACAATTGCTAAAGTAATGGATCAGAAATTCCAATAAATTTCTTTTCACAGCAAAAAAGGAACTTACTTTTAAAATGATAATAATAAGAAGAAAAAACGGTGAGAATACCTGGAGGTCACGCCGACGGCCGGAGAAATAGTCAGTCAGACGCAAGACAACTTTTTGTTGTAGAGCAGATTAACTAGCTAGGTTAAAATCGCCCTCAAAATTACATTTTCCATAAATTACAAATTCCAATTAAGTTTTTTCACAGCATTTTAATTACTTATGTTTTTATTTTATTTTATCAATTTTAGTTGTATTTAATAGCCTCTAAAGCAATATAGAGCCTTTTAGTATCTTCTTTATTTTACCATACTTTGCATTTATAAATATATATAAGGCTAGTTAGCATTTAATAAGTAAAAGTTGAATAGTTGATACTCCCTCCGTCTCAGATTAAGAGTCATTTTTTGCCAAAAAAGTCCGTCCCAGTTTAAAAGTCACTTTTAGAATTTTCCATATTTGGTCATACAAATTTTCCTCATTCTTCATCAAAATTACATCAAAATGTCATTATCAACATTAAAATAAACCAAAATAAAAATCAAAAGTCAAAAGAGACCCACCTTCAACCAACTCTACCATCTCACTTCATTTATTACACACTCCACCATCTCACTTCATTTATTGCACACTTCAACTCTTTCTTAAAATCCGAACCATAACAAATAAGTGACTCCAAATGTGAGACGGAGGGAGTATAAAACAATATTCAAAACAACACAAACACTCTCTGCGTTGTGACCAGGATCAAGACGTCGTCGTCTTTGCCTTCTCCTTTGTCTTGGTCGCTTTAATGCCAATGAGAGACGACGACTATTTGTAGGCAATTGTGTGCAAGAACTCTCCTCCATAGGCTCGTTCAGGTCCACCACATTTCCCCTCCTACCGCTAGCGTTGATCTTAGCGCTCTTTAGCCCGTTCGCCACCACCCTCGCTTGGAACTTCAGTAAATCCTTGACAATGAGTCAGATGTCACAGTGCTTGAACTCGGGATATATTTCATTCTCTCGCCGCTGCCCCAAAAGAAGGGTCTTATCAATCATTTGCCATCAAGCTCTACTGAATATAGAAATTGATAAAAGAAAAAAATGACGATGCCGCCGTATTTACATAGTCCTTGTGTCTCCATTTACCATGTCCATGTCCCACCATTAAATTAACATTTAAAAATATTATATTATTAAAACAAAACTCTGTACGGACTTATATTAAAAAATTAAATTAGTGTCTCCGTTTACCATGTCCCACCATTAAATTAACTATTTTAAATATATATTATTAAAAAAAAATCATTTTAATGTTTCATCTCAGGACTATACACTCCACTCCGCAGTTTTGAGTTATGATTAAAATGGAAAAACTAGTTTATTGATGTGTGCTAATTAATTTGCATTTAATTCAAATTCAGTTATTATATATGTATATATATGCATGCTGATTCATTGATTTGAATACGAAAGGATTAATCTAAGTAGGAGTACTAATTCCTAAATCATTTTGGTATTTTATGCTAAGTCATTTCGAATTTTACAAATTATAGAATGGTATTTAAGGTAGAGATAATAAAAAAAGTGAGATAAAGCAAATAAAATCCATTACATAAAATAAAAGCTAACAAAGCCCTTACTCTAAACCTAATTCTGATGAAATTCTGGAATAGAGACAAAAGGAAGTTGAGATCTGGCCGTGAAATTCAAATCCAGAATTTTTTCCTAGATTACTTAGATACATCCTAATATAATAGTAGTAGTTGATAAAAGCATTACTCCTTGAGTTTCTTCGCAGGAGGTTGTCCATCGACGGGCTCAGCTGCCTCCGCCTCTTTTGCTTCATGAGGAGAAGCAAAGACGAGTGATGTTGCTGCAAAGGCATCTACAGCCATTTCAGCCTGGGCTGCGACACGTTGAGCTAGAGTAGCTGCTTGCTCTTCACTCAGAGCTACCTCATATTTCCTATTCCAGAGAAGGAGCATCAAAGCTTGAGAATAATCCTCTTTCTTTAAGGTGGATGAAGAACTGGGCGTGCCCAACTTTGCATGAAGCTCGGCGAGAAAGCGTTTATCGGAAGCGGCGTCTCCGGAACTGGAACACATTTTGATTTTGTGAGATTAGGTTAAAGTTAGGTTGGAGTGGGAGTGGTGGGCAACATTTGTCTCTATATATATTGTGCTCTAGGGTTTAGGGCCTCTCTCCTATTGTGATTACTATTTTACCTCATCATTACACTGCTCTTATTCCGAAGTAACCTTTTATCTTGGAATTACTAGTACTCATAGCCAAATTACCTTGCAATTAAATAACAAATTTGTTCAAAATTAAAAAAGAGCTTGTCATAATATTATAAATTCCACTATAATTTTATTCGGAATTTATTATTGATTTGATTCAAACGTGTAAAGCTCATGACTTGGATTTCGTGTTTAATTGGGAGCCGTAAACACATGGATATAAAATGGTAAAGTAGGACGTACATCCTTGTTATTCTTCACTTCAAATTAGTGTTTGAAAATATTTAGCCATATATGATATGGGTGTAATACTAGCTAGTTCTTCTTAATAGCTTAATTCATTTTCCTGTAGTAAACCATGTCACCCACCCCTTCCGGCCTTCTTTTCCCTTTTCCTTTTTCTTTTTATTTTCACACTTCAAATTTAGTTATTATCTAAATAAGAAGGTTATGATCAAAATAAACTTTACTCTACTTAAGTGTTTTTTTACAAGAATCCGCAATCATTACCTCTAATGTCTATTCGGTGTATTCTCACATCATTCTACAAACCGCAGGACGTATATAGGTCATTTGAAAAACTAGATATGAAAAAAATTCAATCTAGTGATATATTGATAATCACTCCATCCATGATTAAGTATCCATTATTATTAGCAACACAAGCTACATTTCTATTTGATGCGCAATGGTAATGTATATATACACATATAATTTAAGTTGTAGACGAAATAAATCTTCTTGTTTTTTATAGCAACTAGTAATATGGAGTATTTAATCGAGATGATTCAAATGAAGGGCTAAATAAAGTAGTAAAAGAAATGAGTTAAATAGGACTGTGTACGAGGAAAGCATGGCTAAATAGAGTAATGACAGCAAAATTAGAGTATGTTGTCGAAGTCCAAGTGGTCCATTCCCTGTGCCTACGATTCTGAAACCACTGGGTAGGGTTATTCTGTCATTCTCTCCTTCTAGCAGTTACTGTTTGCCCTAGTTATAATTGCAATGGACCGAATAAGTTACTGTATTACTAGTACTTACTATGTGGATCAGTGGATGCATTCATTCCTCGTCAATTTCTGAATTGTTGCATTTCTGAATTATACTACTACTCTATTTATATTATTTTAGTGTAATTTCTCAAAAAATTGTTATTGATAATTTGATATTATAATTTTTATAAACAAAGTTTGACTTTTTGAAATTTTATCTATTCTTTTAAATGAATGAATAAAGAATATATCCAACTTTAATTCTTTACATTAATTGTAATATTAATTTTCGTCAATAATATCTTTTGGATATTAGAAACAAAATAAATGTATAAAACAAAACTTATAATACTAATTAACATCAACAAACGAGAAAGATGCTCAAATAAATAAGTTTCATAACATTTCTCTTTCTTCCTATATATATTGAAAAAAGTGTTGTACAAAAATCCAATTCAAATTCATATGAAAGTGGTTTATATTTTATAAATCATCAGAATGGCTGATTGGACTATGGTTCTAGAATTCGTGCAACCGTAATCATGAAAAATTTGAAAACCCAATAAAAATAGTAGTAGTAGAAAATGGAAAAGGAACAGCTGATTATGAACCAGAATGAGGATTGTCAATTAACAGTTTAAAACCAGATTCCCAAATTGCCAAAATCAGTTATAGGTATAAACTGTCTTGGAATCGAAATCGTTAATTATGTAACTAGTTCAGTAATTTCATTTTGTATGTTACACAAAAATTGGAGGCAAATGAAGCCTTGGTTGAGATTCTGATTAATCGACTTGTGAATCTCTTCACTTCGTTGCATACGTTTGCCTTTATAATCTCTTGAGAATTGTCAATTAACAGTTTAAGGACGCTAGTTAAAAACGTCCTTAATTAGATTTGACACGCTCATAATAAGGACACTTTTTAAAGCGTCGGTGATTTATTTAGAAACATAAAAAAATGTCTTTAATTAACCAAAAAAGCGTCCTTAGATTTCTTTTTTGTTGTAGTGCGTTAATGTCTTTGGGATATAGGGTTTACGAATTACGGACATGAGATTTCTCAAGAAATCATGTACGCTCGAGAATGCAATGGGTTTCTCTTCTCGTCCATCAAGTGTCAATTTAATTAGGCAAACTGTTTGGCCGGATAAATCTTCCAACCTAATTTTATGATAGTAGTATATAATTATTGTGGGGTTTAGAGCATGTCCAATGCTAAATAGGTCAGCAATAGGCCACCCATTCTCCCTCCCTGCCACGTCAGCAGCACTAAAAATTCACCTGCCACATCAGATTTAGGCCAGCCATAGGCTAGCCATAGGCCAGCCGCAATAAAAACAATTCAAAATATACTACATTTACGGAATTAAAATCACGATTAAATTACCGAATTAAATTTACGAGACATATACGGGAAAATTCATTAATTTTATTTAAACAAAAAAAGTACATTAACTAAAAATCAAAAAAATTACATAATAAAAAAAAATTCGGGCTTCCACACACGAGCCACCGCCCCACTCTACTCCTCACTAATTTATTAAAAAAATACATTAAAAAATGTTAGTATGCCTTGAATCCGTTATAGTTTGCCGCTAGCCGAACGGGGGTATGACATGTTTCTGTTTTAGGTCTTAATTTTGTATTGGGCTAGTTGTTGTTGTCCATCGCTAGATGTTGCTCTTGTACAAAAATTTAGAGATAGAGAAAATCGCGTTTATATAGTTTTTCAAAAATTATAAAAAAAAAGAATTAAAATTTTTTTTAAAAAAAGAATTAAAAAAAAAATTAAAAAAAAGAATTAAAAAATAGCGATGGCCGATCGGACCGCCACAATGGCGGCCAGCACATCGGCCAGCCACACGCAATCGGCTAGCCTTGGCCGGTTTTTTCGCCGAAATTCGGCTAGCCTACTCCAATGGTTCGGCTAGCCGATCGACTAGCCACGTCAATCGGCTAGCCGGTGACTAGCCTACCATTGGAGATGCTCTTATAGATTGTACTAGCATATATAGTTACATGATGAGAAAAAGGTTATTGTTTTCTCATACGTACAGTATGTACTATCTTCACTTCCTCACTCTTTCCACCTCTAGCATGTACGAAGAAATAGTAGTACAATATTAAAAGCAATAATACTCCTAAAAGTATCGAACTATTTCGTCAAAGAATGTTAGTATTACTGAATGTGTAGTGTTGTGGTATGCATTATTTCGTCAAAGAATGATCTCTCCTATGGAGGTGTTCAGATAGCAAGATAGCAAGATTGTATGTGGTAATGGCGGATCCAGGAATTAAAATTAGTGGGGTTGGACGAAAAAATTAATATAATAATATTTAAATATATAAAACAGTAATAAAAATACATTACAAATAAAATATCTCTATTTTATATTAGCGCGATAATTGACCTCTACGAGTATTTAGGGCTGGCTAAATATACCAATACCGCCTTATCGTACAGAAAAAAATATCGGAAATACCAAATTTTCGGTATACCGCAAGTTGCGGTACGGTATGATACCTTACCGATAGATTTCGGTACGGTAAAGGTATAGATTTTCCTATACCGCGGTATACCGCATTTACTATATTTGCCAAAAATTTGATATATTTAAAATTTATATAAAAATTAATTAATATGTTAAAATCCCTAACCCTACTTTCATATTTTAGTTCAGCCGCCCCAACCTCAAACACACTCACACATAGATGCAAATCTAGTCCACTGTATAGATTTGATTGTGATGTAGTTTTAATCTTTTGGACATTATTTAAATAGGTGAAATTTTATTTTAAATATTTGGCTATAATAGAATTTTTTTGGTATGTAACACATGTATAACGGTATGCAATACCTTACTTTGATATACCGTACTCGGTATGTCAGTATAACGTAAAAGTACGGTACACCGCAATATGGTATTATACACTGCATATACGATATGGTAACGGTATCGGAAATAATCATATCAAATTTTCGTCAAATAAAGGTAACAGTCACTTTAGTTGGGATCGCTCAAACGAATACGAAAATTAAGTTAAGAATATAAATTTTACTTACACAATTTATATGGATCTTTTAATTGCACTTTTAATTAAACAAGATGTTTAGTACTTCTAAAAAATTATACTACTCCACTACTCTACTCGGCTCTATTTACAACAAGTATTATTAAAAGTTTAATTTGAAAACTAAGAGTGGTTCACTTTTTAAAGCAAAACAATGCGGCGCTATTTAATAAGGATTTAAATAATATAAGTAATATCACATTTTGTTACTCTTCTTCTTCCCAGACTCGGCGGCTCCATTGTAATTCACCTTGCTCTGATTTTTTCAGATTAAGTTCAGCCCTTTAATCACCCAATTTTCAATAATTTAGTCTTCAATAGCGTTTATATAGTAAGGGCTTAAGACACTTTTTAAAAAATTTAGAAGTAGAAAAGATAAGAAAACTCATTTTGGGTGAGGGCTTAAGCCTCCTTCACTGTGTCCGCCCCTGATCATGGGGCGGAGTTCCGGTTGCCGTGGGGTCGGGGGCTGTTGGGAGGAGTCTTCGGGCGGTTCTCCGGAGACGGCGGTGGGGTTGGCCGACCCCGCGCGACCCCACCCTCATCCGTCGCTACTACGTGGATTAAATTTGTAATGTGTTTGGTTCATGAGATTCAACCCCACAACTCAATCCTAGATGGATAATCACGGAATAATTAGTCATGGTTAAACCCTTATGACTATGACTAAAATAATCTCACAACTCAATCGTAGATTGTATGTTGATAGTATTATTTTATCTTGCAAATCGGACACGACCTATCTATATTTGGAAGTATCGAACTATTTTAATTGTATCGGGTACTAGTACAATTTAGGGCTCACTCTTCAGAGTGAAAAATGCACCTTAAATTGGACCCAATTTCTGAAAAATTAATCACGTTGACAAGCAGGTCCAATAAATATGAGTATGTAAAATCATTTTTTTTAGATTGAAAAATAATAATGTTAAAGTGGAAGAAATACTAATTATAAGCAAATAAATATATTTACATTATCAATTTAATAACATAGGAGTATAATAGTAGATGGTAAAGATGGGAAAAGACATTCAAATAAATATAACTCTCATTGTTACCTTCATTGCATGGTTTTTTGCAGCATAGAAATGGTGAGAAGATGGAAGCAAACTAGCAAAGTGCAATATGGCATGGGACTAATGTATTCAGAACATGCTAGATTCAACATGAATAAATCATGTTCAAGGACACTAGGCCACCAAAACATGGAATTGAAGCAGACGATGCTTCTTGTGCATGACAAATAACGCAGCCAGTCTTCTAGGAAAATGGAGAATTATTCAGACCAATTCAAGATTCTGAACTTATACTCTAAATTAATTTGCGCGATGCTAAAATTTTGGGTGTCATTTTAGGTTGTAATGCAAGTTGATCTTTGACCCTCAGGTTATACAGAGATCCATGCTCATATTCGACATGATTTAATCTTTGTGTGAATGTTAGTAGCCAATTACTTAGTCTCATCCTTGAGCAACGATTTAACTATGCAGTCTTATTGAATAGTAATCTATTGCAAAGATGATACGCTCTACCTCTCATGAACTACTTGGCAAACGATAAGAGCATCCATAATGGCTTTAGGTCAGCCATAGACTAGTCACTCTTTCTCCCTGTCATATTATCAGCACTAAAAATTCACCTGCCACATCATCATTTTAATCAAATAGGCTAGCCACAGGCTAGCCGCAATAAAAATAATTCAAAAACAACTACATTTACGGAATTAAATTTACGATAAATTACAGAATTAAATTTACGAGACATATACGGGAAAATTCATTCATTAAAAGGTACATAGATAAAAAAAAGTACTCCATAATAAAAAAAAAACGGGCTTCCACACACGAGCCCCCCGCCTCTCTCTACTCCTCATCGTCGTCGCCGTTGCCGCTGCCATCCGGGACCTCCACATCGGTGGCATCTGAGCCCCCCCATCTGTGCCCTCGCGGCATCCAAATCGACCCGCATGCTCTCGAACATCGAGTGAAGAAACCTCTTCTCCGTGGGTTGCCAAGGGTACATGTTGTAGTACCCGCCCATTGGCCCCCATCCATCCCACGGTACTGTGTGGGAGTCCGAGATTCGCTGTCGACGGACCGACTCGTTGTTGTTGTCCATCGCTCGATGTTGCTCTTGTACAGTAAATTTAGAGAGAGAGAAAACTCGTTAATACAAGTGGTGCAAATGAAAATGAAACTAAAATCGCGTATATATAAGTGTTTCAAAAATTTTCAAAAAATAAAAAATTGCGCTGGCCGATCGCGAGCTCGCAATGAAGCGGCCAGCGCATCGGCGTGCGCTCGCCCATTTTCTCGCCGAAAAGGCGTTGGCCGATTCCAATGGTTCGGCTAGCCGACCGGCTAGCAACGCGAATTGGCTAGCCGGTGCGCTAGCCGCCATTGTGGATGCTCTAAGGTCCCACTCTTGAGGAAAGCTTCGTCAGCCCATAGAAAATGGTTTTGAATAGTTGTACTTCTACAACGAGGTTGAATTCGTTTTATATCAATAATTCAACTATTACTTTACTAACTAGCCTTATATATTTAGGGGCCGTTTGGCAGCTATGTTTCGCCTAGATAAGAGATTTATCTGGGTTTATTTGTGTGTTTGGTAGTTATGTTACCAAACATAGTAGCCCGTGTTTTATTTCCGGCCCGCACAAAGCCCACTGAAAATCTATGTTTTAGTCATATTTGTAACTACCCAAAATCCTATGTTATTTATCATGAAAGCCTAGTTAAATTAGCAAAATACAATTTTACCCATCAAAATTTCTAACCCTTCAATTTTACTTAGTTGTTGTATTGAAGGACGTCATTTTCCTATTAAATCATATTAAGAATTTTGTTGATGTCAATTTGTTGTTCTAATTATATTACTTTATTATTTTATTTACATTATATTATATTATAATATTCTCATTATATTACTTTATGTTCTCATTATATTACTTTACATTAAATCGTATTATATTCTCATTATATTACTTTATTTACATTATACTACTATTATATTATACTTATCATTACGTAATACTTGAAGGCAATTGCTTTTTTTTTAAACATAACGCTTTAAACTTCAAAAAAATTGAACATATAAAATTTGGTGCTTGATAAAATATTTTCATATAGAATTTGTCCAAAATAATAATTGATTATTCATAAAATTTGTCCAAAATTAATAATTCTCACAAAAATAGAATACCAAAATAAATATAAGTTTTTTGATATAAAGATGCTAATTTTTGTAAGGAGTTTAGTTTGAAAAGATGTTAATTTTAAACAAAATGATTTTATAGGAATTATTAGGGCAAAATGATGATAGTTTAGTAATTAACTTAAACTAATGAGGATAATTTTGACAATCATAATTTTAATCCTTACTTGTGACATATTGTATCAAACACTACAATAAGATAACTCACAATTATCTAAATCTACCAAACACCCAATATATGTAAATTAACTAATCAAAACTATGATTACTATCATAATGGTATCATGTCTAGTCGAAACATGACATAGCTACCAAACGAGTCCTTAAAGGAGGGTGGGGTGAAATTTTCCCGGTCCCCGAATTTGCCGAATTTTAAATGGGAAAAAGGCGATAATTTCCGTTTTCCCCCAGTGGCGATTTTTCGCCGGGGTTATTGCGAACGACCCCCCGTGGGGGCCTTTTGGCGATTCGGGGGATTTTTTAAAATTTTTTTTTTTTTTTTTTTTTTTGGCCCAAGGGTTTTTTTTATCCCACCCCTATAAATATTTCATCCTCTTCCTCCATTCCCTCACCCCAAAAATTCATTCACCCAAAATTTTAAACTTTTTTCTCTCCAAAACTTTTTTAAATGAAATTGATTCATCGTCTGTGCTTTTACCGCCCAGGAAATATCACATTCTTCTTCCCCAAAAAAGGGACCCCCGCTCCCACCGGATTTTTGGGGTGTGGGGGGTTTTTGCCAACAACCCAAACAACAACTATATCTCCCGCTACAAAGCGAGAAAACCGTCGTGACCCTTCCCCAATGAAACGCCCGGGGGCGCCCAACATCCTCGCCCCCAAATCCCGGGGGCCCCCGGGCTGAGCCCCGATTATTTTGGAGGAAAACCCCGTTATCCGGCCGATGTATTTTCGCCCCGGTTGGAAAAACGCCCTTTTCCCCTTCCTGCGCTTTTTAATTCCCTTTGCGCGTTACCCCCCGGAAAACCGCCCAAGGGGAAAAGGGGAAGCCCCCCTATCGCCCCCAAAAGCCCGTTGCCATCCCGGGGTTGGCATAAGGAGGGGGCCGCCAATGTTGATGAGTATCCGCTGGGGGCCCCAGCGGCCAAAAACCCAGTGCCCCAAGAATTTTCGGGCGTCGGAAAATTTGAGCCTTAACCACGCCGGCAAACTAAGCCAGCCCCTTTGGGTTAAACCGGGGGCCCCCTTTTGGGGGTGCTTTCCCGGGGAAAACGGTATTTAAAGGGGGTGGAAAACCCCCCAAGCGTGGGGGGGCCGTTTTCTACCCGGGTACAAAAGCCTCCCCCCATCATTCTTGAAGCCCTTGACCAACCCCCCCTTTGGGTTTCATGCTTTTTTGATGCCGGGGCGAACAAAAGACCTAAATGTTCTCAATTCCTCGCCCCTTTTTAACGAAATCAACGGTTAAAAACCCCCCCATGGGGAAATTACGGCCAAGGCAAAGTCATAACATGGGGGGACTACCCGGGCCGGGGCGGGGTTTTATCCCAAAGGCCCCTGTTTCCCCAAAAAAGTCGGGTGCCCCTCCGGGGATAGAAGAAGGTATTTTGCCCGAGCGCAAGAGCTGCGCGCAAGGATGGGAGAGGGCATTTGGGGTGCTCCAAAAGCGATTTCCGCCGGGGAAAAGGGGGGAAAAGCGCTTTTTTTACCAGGGGGTATTTTGGGTATCATTTTAGCGTGCATCATCATGCCTAACATGATCATCGAAGATGAACACGAAGGCGTCCTCGACGTCACCCAAAGACCCAAATGTTGCATCACCAGGGCACGGTGATAATTTTATTGGTCCTCAACAAAAATGCTATATTAAAATTGTAAAGACATACTAGTACTTTTTTTTTAACTCCAACATATACTAGTACTACTTTTGATCGTAAAAATGCAAAGTATGGTACAAGTACTTAATTTGAATTTTTCTTGTAGTTAAAATAAAGAAAAATACAAAAATGCTCTACATGCTCCAACTTTAGAGGCACTTACATTCAACAAAAATTGAAAAAAAAGGCGAAAAAATCATATAATCATCCAAGTCCATAGTAATTAAAAGCCTGTGAAAAAACTTTAATTGGAATTTGTAATTTAAGGAAAATGTGATTTTTGAGGCAATTTTAACCTAGCTAGTAGTTAATCGGTTTCAGAACAAAAGTTGTCTTGCGTCTGACTGACTAACTCTCCGGCCGCCGGCGTGACCTCCAGGTATTCTCACCGTTTCTTCTTCTTTTTTTTCGATGTGAAAAGAAATTTATTGGAATTTCTGATTCATTACTTTCGCAATTATGATTTTTGGAACAATTTGGGGGATTTTAAAATTGTCTTCATATTCTTGTTCATTGATCATCAAGTAGGAGTATATAGAAAGTAGATAGATAAACCCTTTGTTCATAATTGGTTTTAACTTTTAAGATTAGAATGGAGAAGAAGTACGCCTCCGGCGGAAAACCGCCCCTCCCTCCAAGGCCATTCAAGGTTGCCGATACGGAGCTGTTTAATCACTATGTGATAAAAGCGGGTGCTTCGGCCTTTATACATACGTTGAAGAAAGAGTACAAGCTCAAGGAAGAGTGGTCTCATGAATATGATAAGAATCTGGCTCAACTTATTTTAATCAAGCTTGGATCTAGCCTATCCTACAACCCCAAACCCCTACCAGAGCTTCCCAATTATGGTTCATTGGATGACACTGCTTATTTCTTCTCAACCGCTGTCCAGCTTCTCTTCAAGGTGGGGGGTGTGTGGTCTTATGAATATAATAACGATCTTATTCAATTAGCATTAATCAAGCTTCGACCCAATAACCCAGGTGCTGCTAAGGAGAAGCGTAGCTCATTCAAAAAAACACTTTCTTTTCATGTTCATCATGCTGCTGCTACTCCTCCCTCCAAGAAGCTCAAGGCTGGATCCTATAATGTTTATATAGCGTGACTTGCAATGTTATATTCTGCTCGATCGATTTCAGTTTTTCAACTCTTTCTTGTGTTCGTCAACAAGAAGCAGGAGTATGAAGTATTGTTAACTTTCTGTTCTGCTCTGTCATTTTTTGAATTATGATGGTGGTAGCAGAGAGCAAGTGTTGCTACTTTAGTTGCTCTCTGTGCTTTTTAAATACAGAGAATTGAAATTACTCTATTTATCTGCTTGTGCTGAAGCAGGGATACAAACATTGTAACCTTCATTGCGTGGTTTTGGTTTTGCAGCATAGAGGAGAAATGGCTCTTATGTAGTTGTCATATATGGCATGGAACTAATCTATTTAGGAAATATGCTTGATTACCTGAGTAAATCTTGGTTTACATGGAATAGAAGCAGACAATGCATTTGGGTAGATAGTATTTGGACCAACCGATTTTATTGTTGAGACCCAATTCTAATTAAAGATTATGAGCTTTCTACTCTCATCACTAAGAAGCAATGCTAACTATAAAATTTTCCGGAGTCATTTTAAGTTGTAATGCAAATTGATCTTTGTTTAGTTGCTAGCTTAATAGAATTGAGTTCAGTTTTCATTTTATTTAGAGACGGTAAGTTTGTTTTAATCGGAAAAATAAATCACTTGTCGAGTAGCAATCAAATAGAGTAATAATCTTTTCTGAGTGAATTCAAATTATACAAGTACAGTAACAGTTGACATTAAAACATGTATATTAATATCAATTTTGGAAAAATCTCATATGATGAATCAAAACTATAGAAAATCTTGTAGTAATAAATAAAAACTATAGAAAATCTACAAAACAATGAAAATGTGCATGAATTGGAATTTTGTTTTTTTGTTCAATCTTTTTGGTTTTATTTTTCACTCCTTTCATAAGTGCAATACCACCGCTCTTAATCTCACTCTCTCTTCTGTGTTTCCTTTTTCTGACTTTTTAATTTAAAATTCTTTGTTTAAGTTTGTTCATGGGAGCTTCGGTCTTTTCAGTGTTCATTCTCGAGATTTTTAATTTTTTAAAATTATTTCATAACCATATAAGTTTTTAATATCATGCTTCATCTTGATGTGTAAACTAAAACTAGTCTATGTAGGAATTTCTCACATGATAACATGTCTATAAAATTACTGTATTGCCCCGTCTTTAAGGAAGAATCTACTTTCGCTCTGACCTAAAGAAACATCATGTGTCCAGTTTAATACTAGTATTTAGAAAAAATTGATCACCAAAACTCCAATGACTTGTGACTTATTAGAGTTTTAATAGAGTGTCAATTCGTGACAGTTTTGACGAATGTTTGAAATAAATTTTAAAAAAACAACAAAAGTTATCGAAATGACTTGCAATTTTGAGGAATCTTCCTAAGATTGATAATATTTCAGACATATCTTAGAAAAGAAATTACAATGCTTTGAGATGGCAGCAGATAACCAGCACAGTAGGGAATATAGTAGGATCAGAACAATAATAGGCAGTGAACTTAAATTTTCACTTTAAAACAGGATTCCTAAATCTTGGTTCAACAATTCTGAAATGAATCACACTCACTCTAACTATCAGTAACAGTTTCAAATAATTATAGTAATAACTAATCAAAACTGCATCCTCCTTTTACAGTATCAATTCTAGGCCAACACACTACAAACACAGATCTCCAAACCAACATTGAATAAGAAAGCTCATACATATCACAGCCAAGCCGACGAAATTATACTTCTGTAAAATGGTGTGAGACTAAAGTGTTGCTGATGGGAGAAACTATTTACACATTCTACACAATTCTTGGTCCCTGTGAATTATCAAGATAATCCTCAAATCTTAGTTCAACTCCCTCTCCAAATTATTTCTCCTACACACGCATAATATAACAAGAATAGCATAAGAATTTCCTAATATATTTATGTTGCCCATATTCTCAGTTTTCATTAGTTAAAAGATTACATTTCTGCCACCAAAACATCTAAAATTTAGCCCTGCAAGGTATAACAAACAGATAGAAATAGATTCCTATTTCTACTTCCTTTTTTTCAAAATTAGGTGGTTGAATACTTGAGGCTGCAATCTGAAACTGAAGAAAATTAGGAAGCACTCAGAGGCAGGCTGGAAACAGTGTGTATGATTTATGCAAACACACTACACATGAGTTGTGATGTATTCTTATCAGTTATCAATCTTAGGGTTTATATAGTTAGTTTCCAATCAAGAAATACCCAATCTGAAATTCATCCATCTGGTTATCACAAACATACTCATTGAACAACTCAATCATTAAAGAGAAATTCAAATATGAGAGCTTGATCAATCAACAATACTGCAACATTGAGAAATATATGAAAGTCATAGCTCTGAATTCATCTAAATCCGACATACAGTGTAATTGCAATCCACAATTCAAAACTGCTATAAAAATTGAGTAGCATTACCCCAATCAATAAGACTGCCTGCTGCTGTTGAGAATCGAGCCGAGCGTTCCCAAAACCGCGAAGGCGAGGAGCGGGCTCACATCCAGCGTGTCGAAAATTGGGGGAATTATGTTCCTGAAGAGGTTCAAATAGGGATCGCACAAATCCCTAATTGCAGAGAGCGGCTGGCGGTCCCAGGGGATGTTGGGGAACCAACTGAGCAGCACCCGCACCATCAAAACCCCGCTGTACAAATCCAGCCACTTCGCCATCCCCGCCGCCACCACCGTGAACGGCGTGTTGAGCGACCCCGTCGGCACGTCCTTGGCCGCCGCGAAGAAGGCGGGCCCCGCGCAGCGGAGCAGAGGCTCCCTCAATTGCACCGCCAGATTGAGGAGTCCGTGGGCGAGGAATTTCGAGGCGGTGAGACCGATGGCGACCAGCGTCGTGACGGTCCGGGTCGCGCCGGTTAGGATTTCCGGAGGCGGTTTCGGAAGATTGGGGGATTCAGTCACCGTGGAGATGGAGGCGGATATTCTGGAATAAAAGGGTTTGGGGAGAGGGGAAAAGGGGATAAAATTGGGTTTAGAGATGGTGAGATGGAGGTGAGAGCGGGGTGAGGGGAGAGGGAAGGCGGCGTGGATGCGGTGGTTGCGGAGAAGAAGAGTGGTTTGAGTAGCCATGAGAGAAGAAGCCATTTTTGGTTTTGTGGTTCTTCCAAAACCCTCCTACTGTGGTTTTCTGGATCAGGAAGTATCCTTCTTCACAATAACTACCCTTACAAAATTAGATGGAATAAATTAGTAATATTTTTTTGAGACTTGAACCTTTTATTTTCGAAACTATTTCTATTATAAATACAAATTTTGTGCAACTCAGAAATGCAATTAGACTAACAATTCGTGGATTATATTTATACATTTCATAATTTATTGTATGATTTCCAATTATCGTCCTTTCCTAAAAATAAACAAAATAAAAAGTTGGATCATAAATTGTTGTAGGAGTATTATTTAGGCCCAGTGAGATTTTGGGCTGGCTTCAAATCACGTGTGCATAATGTACTATATCAACACATATGTGTCAAATTTGTTATATATGGAGTACTACTTATTTCCGATGCCAAAATCACTTATGTGCTTAAAATGGCATAATTAATTCACCCAATCTTATTATCGTGTTAAATAAGTGTCTAGTTAACTCCTAAGCGTTATGCAACTACGCAAACATAATGTTTTGTTTCTTGTCTTGTTCAAGTTCAACTAACTAGTAGTCATTTATTTCTCTTCTTATACAATGAACATATTCCAAAGCTATGAAACCATTCATTTATTTTTTCAATAAGCAAAATCCAGTATTACATAATTAATAGATTTTATATGTAATCAAATGCAACTTATATAGATAATAGATGTAAATCATGGTATATGGTCAATGTGAACTCATGTTAAAAAAAAAAATTATAAAGATACACAGCGCAAATCTAATTTTGTCAGTACTATAATGCATACCTGGCTAAGTTTTATATTCTGATTATATAAATACACAGACAAATCTAATTCAATTCCTCATCTTAAATAGTACTCCTACTCCATAGAAGTTATAACAAAAATAAAAATTCAAACATGAATCTGAATTATAAAACTGTAACTTCACATGCACTTTGTATAGTACAAAAATCTTGAAGATAGTATAAAAAAAATAAAATAGCAATCTCCATTTTCTGCTTTTTTCCTTGCTGCTGTACATGCAACTATGCAAGAGCAGTTATTTATTGAAATTTCTGCACATTTCAAGAATTTGACAGCATAACCTCACCATCCTTTCTAATGGGGCTTCATCAGTTCTGTGAGGGAGAGAGCCTACTACGCAAAAAAGTAGCGATGCTGTCGAGGCCACAGAGCTTCTTCACAGCCGGCATGGTCGCAGGAACGTCTAGCTGGAACCTCGATTCAGTCCCTTCTACTGCCCCCCATGATTTCAGCTGTTTTCTTGCCTCTCCAATTGCTGCCTTTGTAGCAAAGTGTACTGATGCAGCCAGCAGCAACGGTGGCTCCCCGGAAGCTGCAGCCAAAAAAACATCACTGTAAAGACGATTGCGAGGCATCTAGCTAGATAGGTCTCGGTTTTTTTGGCCAAGATAATGCACGTACCCTTAGACGAGAGAACACGTTGCTGATGATGGCCGCTGTTGAGGACTTGGACATTGAACTGTTTGGGGATGGTGTCGAGAGTTGGGATTTTGTACGTCCACGTGCCCTCCGCAACCATCGTCCCATCCGGATCAGTCGCGTATTCTTCTTGCATGAAAAATCCTAGTCCTTGCACAAAAGCTCCTTCAATCTTCCATACAGACATCATAAACTGCCATGTTAGAATTCCATATTGAAATATGACTTGGACACTATTGATGGAGTTTTGAATCATAAACCACCTGCCCCAAGTCCACAGCTGGATTCATGCTCTGCCCACAATCATACACGATATCCGTTCTCAATATCTTAGTTCCTCCTGTTAGGATATCTACCTCAACCTGCAATATAAGCCAACAACGATTAATTCTTCAACAAACACGAGTAGTTAGTTTATGTGTGGCACGTCTCTTCTGTTCGTGCCACAGAATAGATAACAATTAAGGAAAACTAGGCAACGTTGGAACTTAGTCGAATGCATAAAGAAGGGGCTGAATTTTTGTTTACCTCACTCACTGCAGCACCATAGTTCAAGTATTTTGTGGCAGTGGGGTCGGGAGTGAAGAGAGAATTTGCTGCTAAGTTTACAGCTGCGTAATTAGCCTGCATTTACAAAAGCATGGTAAAAAAACCAGTAAAACGAAGACGAACCATTAGAAGATATGTTGAAAGTAGAGAGACCTGAAGAATCAGAGTTTTCCAATCCACAGACCCTGTATCCGCCTGCAACTTTTCCTTAAGAAGGGTTAGTCTTTCGACCAAGACGCTGCAGCATAGTCTAGCAGCTGCACAGCTTGATTCAGATGTCGTGCTCCCTGCAGTAAATCCTCCTTGTACCAAGCTCAAGGTGTCCATCTGTACGACTCTCACCTTGTCGAAAAGGTCTTCAGTGCCATCACATTGAATTTGAGCAAGAGCATAAGCAACCACTTGCTTTACCTTTGTCCAGAGCCCCTGCCCGAGTTCTATGCCTCCGACTTCTACAACGATGGATCCATCCCAAAGTATACTCACTTTCCCAGGGGCTGGTCTCACAAACACTTCATGCACGATTGGTATACGAGAAATACCCCTTTTATGCCATAAGTTGGATCTATTAAACTGCTCTACCATCAAGATCCTCTGATCATAGTCAGACATGCTCGTGACCTTATCCCATATAGAGGGCAAGGTGTACTCATCGGGCTCCCCAGAGGCACCCCCGTAGAATAGCTTTAGGCTCTCGTACGAGTGGAAATTCCTGTTCCTGATGGAGTCAACATCTACTGCTAGCCAGGAAGCTACGTTCTCGATTATGGCCTCAGCGATGTAAGTCGCCTGCACCTCCCCAGGGGCGCGCATGGCAGATTTGCTCGAATGGTTTGTTTTGCATATCTTGAAATCAAAAGACAGAGCTCCCCAGTTGTACTTCTTTAATACGCCTATCATGTTGCTCGGCAAAATGGGGCTTATGTCTGCACCCATCCCTGCATTCACCAATATGTCGAGATGCAAGGCCGTGATCTTCCCGTCTGATTTGAACCCCACACTGTATGTTATTTTCATAGGATGCCTTCCTCCAGCTAATATCATGTCAGTCTTTCGATCTACATACATCCGTACAGGACGCTGTAGTTTGTAAGCTGCAAGGGCACATGCTGTCGAAATCTGAAAATTCACACACAAAAAGAATGCATTCAGATATATAAACCGAAGACTGAAGATCAATATACAGAACCAATCATATACTCACAGGCATTGCTTTAATTGCCTTTCCACCAAAGCCGCCACCAACTCTTCTTGTGTGAACTCGGACATTATGCTCGGGAACACCGAGGCATTGTGCAATGACTCTGTGAGCAAACTCGGGGGCTTGGCTCGAAGCGTAAACAACCATACAGTTGTCCTCATCTGGAACTGCCAGAGCCGTTTGTGTCTCCATGTAAAAATAATACTGTGAACCGAGTCTTATCTGAAAATTCCAATTCAAATGTCGAAAACCAATAAGATTACAACATTATCGAGCTTAACAGCCAGACAACTTACAAAAAGTGTGCAACGGACCAGTGTGAAAGGACGTTCAAATCATTTTTTCAATACATTTCTGTCTACAAAAAGACGAAGAAACTATTTTCTTGCTTATTTACTACAGATATAAACAATCAAATTATCACTAGATTTATTCCCTTTTCTACTTTTTACAAGTGCAGGCAATAGGCAGTGAATGTACCTCAGCGGAGAGAATCTTGTGATCAGCTTCAGCCATTCCTTTTGCAAAATCACCAACCATTTGTGGATAGAGAAAAGGAGGAACGCCGTAGAAACTTGAACGTTCCACAGCTTCTTCAACAGTCAAAATTGGTGGATCTAAGCCTTCTGTATCATAATCAACTACAGCATTTTTTGCAGCCAAATTGGCGTTCTTCTGCGTGTCTGCAACCTGAGACATGAACGTTTTTAGTTGTAACTAACAGAGAAGTTTTTCACAGATAGTTGAATCGAGGAAGAGAGGAATTACCACAAGAGCTATGATATCACCGCAACACTTAGCGATATCTTCTACAAACAAAGGTTCACCACCGAACATTGTAAGACACCCTACATTCTCGCCTTCTTTAGGGATATCTTTGGCAGTAATAACATTGGGTGCCTGAGCTAGTCGCGGATGATTCTTGAATGAAATGCCTTTGACTCGAGCTAGTGGCTTGGTGCTACAAATAAGTGCTCCATACAAACAGTTAGTGGGGGAAGGGATGTCATCCACAAAAACGGCCTCACCTACACATTGCATTAACAGTAAGGCAGAGTTTCTCAGATATTTTGGAGCAAACAGAGGGTCAAGTTTAAGATAAAGCAATATAAAAAAAAGCAATAAGAACACAACGAACCGGAAGCTTGGATTGCAGCACCAAATTTGGGAATTGGTTCGCCCACTGGATGATACTCTCTACTAGACTCCACAACCTGTTTTGCAGATGATAGCAATGGCTGGTTTCCTGTATTAGCCCTTTCCAGCAACGAATCGTTCTGTTTCTGCTTAGATAAGCCACCAGATGTTGCGGAACTGACAGTCGAGAAACTGTTAAGGAACTCGAAAAGGAAACCAACAGCTAAGCTTGACCTGTAAGCAGCATGAGAAGTGCCTTCTTCAGATACAACAGCACCTTTCAGCAGTTTGGTTGCTTCATCCAAAACTTCGAGGCTGAGTACTTTCCCCGTCAGATACTCCTCGACTTTCCTTGCCCTCGTTGCGTGTTTTGTTCCATAAGCACCGAAAGCCAGTTGGATATTATTCACTAGACTTCCATTTTTATCAGGAGATATATCAGCTAAAAAGGCTGCATTCAAATAGGGCAACGCGTTGCCAAGAGGCCGTGGTGCAGCACGGTAGGTCTCAAACAACAATCTTGAACCAGTTTGAACTGAGCCATTGATCCTTTTCGGGTCCAGAAAAGGTATGTGAACAGTCAAAAGCACAGTTTTGGAGTCCAATGGCGGTCTCCTTAGGAACTCCTCCATTGTAATCTTTTCATGTTTATGACCGGACATTATGCTCACACTTGCTCCCACAACAAGAAGCAATGTAACAATATCCGAAGGAAAATACTTCCTTTGCGCCATAATCAGATTTCCACCGAGACTAGCCGAGTTCCTGACAAAGCCGGCTGCTACCTTTTCCATATGGTCAGCAATTTTGCTGAATACAAGTTCTCCACTTTCACTATTTTCTCTCAGATATAATACAACTTTTGAAATCGACAAAGCAGCTCCTAGTTCGATTCCTGATTCGTACTTTTTAACCACTGAAAGCTCGGGGATGTGCCTCAGATCAATGTATCTGCCATACACCTCCGTTTCTTTGTAATATCCATTCGCAGTGTTGCCAACGACTAGTTTGACGCTCCCTCCCTTGCCAACCGTATCAGAACCCAACAAATTGAGAAGTTCCTCGACAGATGCAGGGCTATACCATGAGTTCTTTTTAGAATTCAAAAGCCTTTTCGACCTGCATTCGCCTCCCATATACGAGCAGGCATGATCCTTTCGATTATACAATGGTAAACTACTGACTTTCTTTTCATTCTTATCTCCCTTTCTCCAAAAAGAATTGATTCCCAAATCTTCTAAATCGACATCTGCAGCAAAACTCTTGCAGGCATCGGCAATAGGTCTGTAACCGGTGCACCTGCAAAGGTTTCCTGCTATTGCCTTCTCAGCCTCAGAAGCGGTTATTTTGGAGAATCCATTCGGAGGCTCAGCCCGTTGTGAATCCTCAGCATTCTCGAGTGCTGAGAACAACGATATGCACATTCCCGGAGTGCAAAAGCCGCATTGAGAGGCATGAAATCCAGCAAACCTCTGATGGATCGGATGAAATCCGTTTTTGGTATTTCCAAGGCCTTCACTTGTGGTGATTGAGCAGCCATTTATGCTGCAAACAAGCGTGAGGCACGAACTCACAGTGAAAGTTTCGACCTTTTTGAGCGTGGAGTCATATTTCGACACCGCAACAACACAAGCTCCACAACCACCTGAAGAGAAAGAGAGCAAATAAAAATAATTATCCAAAATTATGGCCCTTCATGACACCCAAAAAGTACTATCATCTTACAATGGGAAAAAATGAAAAAGAAAATTTCAACCGAAAAAAAAACCCAATTTTAGTTCGACAAAATTACTCTATTTATAAATTCGAATCGTAGTCTATCAATTCTCATTTGAGTCAATAAACCAATCCTTCCCTGGATGAATTTGATAGGGGTAATAAGTAATTTATCTGGGAATCTAGCAGAAAGATACCAACGTCAAAAAGCAAAAAATAAAATTAAAACTCAAAGTCAGGGTAATATGCTGCGACCAGCTTTTACTCTTATCTTGTTTCCTAAATGATTTACAAGCGAATAGATAAAAACTAATTATCTTATAGTAGTAATATTAACGAATCGCTATTTAAAGAATACTTATAAACCAATCGATTTCAGAATAAACGAACACAAGGAAAATGATAAATTATTGAGCATAAAGAACGTGACGTCATCATTTAATGGAGTTCTTCATTTGCCGAATGAAAACGACCAATTTTTGGTGTGTAAAATATGTCAAAAAATCGTGTGATTATGACGTCTATATATCCCATTCTCTCAACTAAGAGCAAATATAGTACTCCTACTACAAAATAAATACTCCCAATAAATTTTAGTGGTTACGAAGATATTCGTTGTATTATTATTTATAGACAGTTGAATCAAAGAATAGTTTCACTGCAAAATGATACCAATATTTAATCACTAATGGTGAGTCAACAAACTTTATACTATGCAATACAAGATTAGGAATAACAGATAGTAATATGAATTTTCATTAATGGCAAGCAAATATTTGATGCTTAAATCAAATTCTGTAAAATTGTCATGTACATAAGAAACAACTCGAAACAATAGACACATCATATGTAATTATGTACACCATAAAGATACCATTGCATACCTATTACAATGAGAAACAACAAATTTAACAGACTGCATCAGAGAACACATAAAATCATGCAACCACTAGATCTATGAATAAAAGATACAAGGCCCCATTCTCTTATTCATGACCCCTGCATAATACTCATTAGAATCAAGAAGATCCCAGAAATGAGAGATACTGAATTCCCCGTGTTTAGGTGACTGTAGATAGATGAAGTATAGATCTTCAAGACTCTTGGTGAATGCTCTTCTTATGCCTTGAACCTGCAAAATAGTACATTCGGACTTGATCTGTTTATGAGAATGTTGTTTTTAAGAGATTGCCAAATCAGCTGAATATAGTAACTGCCATGCATCACTAATATGCTGTATTAGAGCTTAAAGAGGTGTGGGTGAGGGAGGCTATTGAAGTTGTTCACCAAATCTCAGTTTCATTAGTTATGCATGCTTCTTATGTGTTCCCACTGGTCATCATCTTATGAAGATCTTGATTGCACACTCCACTAGTTCTCACAAGCAACATTGTAATTTTTGCCTATACACATGCCACTAAAAAGTTAGATGATATTTTCACATGCACTTTGTATAGTAGTACAAAAGTCTAGTAGATAATATAAAAAAAGAACAAAGAAAATAGCAATCTACATTTTCTGCTTTATTCCTTGCTGCTGTACATGCAACTATGCAAGAGCAGTTATTTATTGAAATTTCTGCACATTCAAGAATTTGACAGCATAACCTCACCATCCTTTCTAATGGGGCTTCATCAGTTTTGTGAGGGAGAGAGCCTACTACGCAAATAAGTAGCGACGCTGTCGAGGCCACAGAGCTCCTTCACAGCCGGCATGGTCGCAGGAACGTCTAGCTGGAACCTCGATTCAGTCCCTTCTACTGCCCCCCATGATTTCAGCTGTTTTCTTGCCTCTCCAATTGCTGCCTTTGTAGCAAAGTGTACTGATGCTGCCAGCAGCAACGGTGGCTCCCCGGAAGCTGCAGCCAAAAAAAACATCACTGTAAAGACGATTGCGAGGCATCTAGCTAGATAGGTCTCGGTTTTTTTGGCCAAGATAATGCACGTACCCTTAGACGAGAGAACACGTTGCTGATGATGGCCGCTGTTGAGGACTTGGACATTGAACTGTTTGGGGATGGTGTCGAGAGTTGGGATTTTGTACGTCCACGTGCCCTCCGCAACCATCGTTCCATCCGGATCAGTAGCGTATTCTTCTTGCATGAAAAATCCTAGTCCTTGCACAAAAGCTCCTTCAATCTTCCATACAGACATCATAAACTGCCATGTTAGAATTCCATATTGAAATATGACTTGGACACTATTGATGGAGTTTTGAATCATAAACCACCTGCCCCAAGTCCACAGCTGGATTCATGCTCTGCCCACAATCATACACGATATCCGTTCTCAATATCTTCGTTCCTCCAGTAAGGATATCTACCTCAACCTGCGATATAAGCCAACACCGATTAATCCTTCAACAAACACGAGTAGTTAGTTTATGTGTGGCACGAGCGCCTCTCTTCTGTTCAAGCGACAGAATAGATAACAATAAAGGAAAACTGGGCAAAGTTGGAGCTTAGTCGAATGCATAAAGAAGGGGCTGAATTTTTGTTTACCTCACTCACTGCAGCCCCATAGTTCAAGTATTTTGTGGCAGTGGGGTCGGGAACGAAGAGAGAATTCGCTGCTAAGTTTACAGCTGCGGAATTAGCCTGCATTTCCAAAAGCACGGTAAAAAACCAATAAAACGAAGACAAACCATTAGAAGATATGTTGAAAGTAGAGAGACCTGAAGAATCAGAGTTTTCCAATCCACGGACCCTGTATCCGCCTGCAACTTTTCCTTAAGAGGGGTTAGTCTTTCGACCAAGACACTGCAGCATAGTCTAGCAGCTTCACAGCTCGATTCAGATGTCGTGCTCCCTGCAGTAAATCCTCCTTGTACCAAGCTCAAGGTGTCCAGCTGTACGACTCTCACCTTGTCGACAAGGTCTTCAGTGCCATCACATTGAATTTGAGCAAGAGCATAAGCAACCACTTGCTTTACCTTTGTCCAAAGCCCCTGCCCGAGTTCTATGCCTCCGACTTCTACAACGATGGATCCATCCCAAAGTATACTCACTTTCCCAGGGGCTTGTCTCACAGTCACTTCATGCACGATTGGTATACGAGAAATACCCCTTTTATGCCATAAATTGGATCTATTAAACTGCTCTACCATCAAGATCCTCTGATCATAGTCAGACATGCTTGTGACCTTATCCCAAATAGATGGCAAAGTGTACTCATCGGGCTCCCCAGAGGCACCCCCGTAGAAAAACTTTAGGCTCTCGTACGAGTGGAAATTCCTGTTCCTGATGGAGTCAACATCCATTTCTAGCCAGGAAGCTACGTTCTCAATAATGGCCTCAGCGATATAAGACGCCTGCACCTCCCCAGGGGCACGCATGGCGGATTTGCTCGAATGGTTTGTCCTGCATAACTTGAAATCGAAAGATAGAGCTCCCCAGTTGTACCGCTTTAATACGCCTATCATGTTGTTCGGCAAAATGGGGCTTACGTCTACACCCATCCCTGCATTCAACAATATGTCGAGATGCAAGGCCGTGATCTTCCCGTCTGATTTGAACCCCACACTGTATGTTATTTTCATAGGATGCCTTCCTCCAGCTAATATCATGTCAGTCTTTCGATCTACATACATCCGTACAGGACGCTGTAGTTTGTAAGCTGCAAGGGCACATGCTGCCGAAATCTGAAAATTCACACACAAAAGAATGCATTCAGATATATAAACCGCAGACTGCAGATCAGTATACAGAACCAGTCATATACTCACATGCATTGCTTTAACTGCCTTTCCACCAAAGCCGCCACCAACTCTTCTTGTGTGAACTCGGACATTATGATCAGGAACACCGAGGCATTGTGCAATGACTCTGTGAGCATACTCGGTGGCTTGGCTCGAAGTGTAAACAACCATACAGTTGTCCTCATCTGGAACTGCCAGAGCCGTTTGTGTCTCCATGTAAAAATAATACTGTGAACCGAGTCTTATCTGAAAATGCCAATTCAAATGTCGAAAACCAATAAGATAATAACATTATCGAACTTAACAGCCAGATAACTTACAAAAAGTGTGCAACGGACCAGTGTGAAAGGAGGTTCAAAATCATTTTTTTCAATACATTTCTGTCTACAAAAAGACGAAGAAACTATTTTTCTTGCTAATTTACTACAAAAATAAACAATCAAATTATCAATATATTTATTCCTTTTTCTACTTCTTTTTCCAAGTGAAGGCAATAGGCGATCAATGTACCTCAGCGGAGAGAATCTTGTGATCAGCTTCAGCCATTCCTTTGGCAAAATCACCAACCATTTGTGGATAGAGAAAAGGAGGAACGTCGATGAAACTTGAAATATCCACAGCCTCTTCAACAGTCAAAATTGGTGAATCTAAGCCTTCTGTATTATAATCAACTAAAGCATTTTTTGCAGCCAAATTGGCGTTCTTCTGCGTGTCTGCAACCTGAGACATGAACGTTTTTAGTTGTAACGAACAGAGAAGTTTTTCACAGATAGTTGGATCGAGGAAGAGAGGAATTACCACAAGAGCTATGATGTCACCACAACACTTAGCGATATCTTCTGCAAACAAAGGTTCACCAGCGAATATGGTCAGACTTCCTACATTCTTGCCTTCTTTAGGGATATCTTTGGCAGTAATAACATCGGGTGCCTGAGCTAGGCGTGGATGATTCTTGAATGAAATGCCTTTGACTCGAGATAGTGGCTTGGTGCTACAAATAAGTGCTCCATACAAACAGTTAGTGGGTGAAGGGATGTCATCCACGAAAACTGCCTCACCTACACATTGCATTAACAGTAAGGTAGAGTTTCTCAGATATTTTGGAGCAAACAGAGGGTCAAGTTTAAGATAAAGCAATATAAACAAAAGCGGTAAGAACACAACAAACCGGAAGCTTGCATTGCAGCACCAAATTTGGGAATCGGTTCGCCCACTGGATCATACTCTCTACTAGACTCCACAACCTGTTTTGCAGATGATAGCAATGGCTGGTTTCCTGTATTAGCCCCTTCCAGCAACGAATCGTTCTGTTTCTGCTTAGATAAGCCACCAGATGTTGCGGAACTGACAGTCGAGAAACTGTTAAGGAACTCGAAAAGGAAACCAACAGCTAAGCTTGACCTGTAAGCAGCATGAGAAGTGCCTTCTTCAGATACAACAGCACCTTTCAGCAGTTTGGTTGCTTCATCCAAAACTTCGAGGCTGAGTACTTTCCCCGTCAGATACTCCTCGACTTTCCTTGCCCTCGTTGCGTGTTTTGTTCCATAAGCACCGAAAGCCAGTTGGATATTATTCACTAGACTTCCATTTTTATCAGGAGATATATCAGCTAAAAAGGCTGCATTCAAATAGGGCAACGCGTTGCCAAGAGGCCGTGGTGCAGCACGGTAGGTCTCAAACAACAATCTTGAACCAGTTTGAACTGAGCCATTGATCCTTTTCGGGTCCAGAAAAGGTATGTGAACAGTCAAAAGCACAGTTTTGGAGTCCAACGGCGGTCTGCTTAGGAACTCTTCCATTGTAATCTTTTCGTGTTTATGACCGGACATTATACTCACACTTGCTCCCACAACAAGAAGCAATGTAACAATATCCGAAGGAAAATACTTCCTTTGCGCTATAATCAGATTTCCACCGAGACTAGCCGAGTTCCTGACAAAGCTGGCTGCTACCTTTTCCATATGGTCAGCAATTTTGCTGAACACAAGTTCTCCACTTTCACTATTTTCTCTCAGATATAATACAGCTTTTGAAATCGACAGAGCAGCTCCTAGTTCGATTCCTGATTCGTCCCTTTTAACCACTGAAAGCTCGGGGATGTACCTCAGATCAATGTAGCTGTCGTAAACCTCCGTTTCTTTGTAATATCCATTCGCAGTGTTGCCAACGACTAGTTTGACGCTCCCTTCCTCACCAACCGTATCAGAACCCAACAAATTGAGAAGTTCCTCGACAGATGCAGGGCTATACCATGAGTTCTTTTTAGAATTCAAAAGCCTTTTCGACCTGCTTTCGCCTCCCATATACGAGCAGGCACGATCCTTTCGATTATACAATGGTAAACTACTAATTTTCTTTTCATTCTTATCTCCCTTTCTCCAAAATGAATTGATTCCCAAATCTTCTAAATCAACATCTGCAGCAAAACTCTTGCAGGCATCAGCAATAGGTCTGTAACCGGTGCACCTGCAAAGGTTTCCTGCTATTGCCTTCTCGGCCTCAGAAGCGGTTATCTTGGAGAATCCATCCGGAGGCTCAGCCCGTTGTGATTTCTCAGCATTCTCGAGTGCTGAGAACAACGACATGCACATTCCCGGAGTGCAAAAGCCACATTGAGAGGCATGAAATCCGGCAAACCTCTGATGGATCGGATGAAATCCGTTTTTGGTATTTCCAAGGCCTTCACTTGTGGTGATTGAGCAGCCATTGATGCTGCAAACAAGCGTGAGGCACGAACTCACAGTGAAAGTTTCAACCTTTTTGAGCGTGGAGTCATATTTCGACACCGCAACAACACAAGCACCACAACCACCTGAAGAGCTCCCATTTTGTCAATTATAGGCTACAAAACAGCACTTCAAACACACATACACTCTTTCAAGTGTTCAACACCAAAATTTTGAACAAAAAGTGAGATTTTGGTTTCCCACATAGAGTTACAATCACAGCAGCTAGGCAAAAAAGAAAGATTGGATTTTGAAAGAGCCCTTGTATCAAGAATCACAAATTCAACACACACACAGAGAGAAAGAGAGGGAGAGATACCTTCGCCGCAACCAAGCTTAACACTCTTGAAAGGGGTGCTGGAGCGGAGAAATTCGAGCAGAGTGGTGGAGGGATCGATCTCCGGCAGCTCAAACTTCCGGCCGTTCACCTCAAAAGCCAAGCAATCATCGCCTGCACCTCCACTCTCCATTATCTGTGCGATTCAAGAGAGAGAGAGAGAGAGAGAGAAGAAAGAGAGAATCAAGTGTTCGCAACTGCTTGAGCTACCACAAGTAGTAGAGAAGCAGAAAAGTAGGGAGAAGTGACTAGTGAGTAGTGTGTGGCGGAGACATGCACGTCAATTTTACTCCTTTTATCCCTTCACGAAAAAAATGACAGTTTCGGTGATTCACACTTCTTCCAGCGTGGATCTCCTACTCCAAATTTTCTACTCCCTCCGTCCCGGCTAAGATGACACATTGCGTAGCCGGCACGGGGTTTTAGGAATTATTGGTTAAAGTGTTTAATTGAAGAGAGAGAAGGTGAGTGTAAATATTAAAGTAGAGAGATAAAGAAAGATGTATATTTTAATAGGAGTGAGAAAAGTGGTTGAGTGTATTAATTGGAGAGAGAAAGTTACCAAAAAAAGAAATGTGTCATCTTAATTGGGACAAACTAAAAAGGAAAACGTGTCATCTTAAGCGGGACGGAGGGAGTAATAAAATAAGAATAAAACATGTAAGTGATGGTCAAATGATGGTGGGATGAGTGTGGAGTCGGAATGCAGTAAGAAATGTCTATATCTATTTGTAAATCTGTGCTATCAGATTCTGTCTTTTATTTTGTACTCACAATAAAATGAAAATAAATCACATTTAGTTTTAGTTTTGCATTGATGATCCTTCATTTTAATAGTAATTGAATTTTAGTCACTCATATATTATCATATAAATTTTGATTGTCTCAGTTCTAACAAAATTACATCAACTCAATCTATATCCTGGAGACCTGGACCTAGGGGAGAGAGAGATGTCATTATTCAGTCTCAACTCTATCTTCTTCCAATGGGAAAAAAAGAAAAAAAAATCAAACTCAATTTAGTGTGACAAAATTACTCTAATATATAAATTCGAGTCTTAGACGTAGCCTCTCTCTTATCATTAAACTACAAAATGAAATTCTAAAATTCTCATCGACTCAATAATACGAATTCTTGCAAAAGACACCAGCGTCATGAAGCAAAATAAAATTAAAAGAGAGCAAATAAAACTAATTATATCCAAAATTAAGGCCCTTCATGACACCCAAAAAGTGGATCCTAGCAGATAGAGATGTCTTGATTAATGTTATCTTCTTACAGTGGGAAAAAAATGAAAAAGAAATTCTCAACCAAAAAAAAACCCAATTTTAGTTCGACAAAATTACTTTATTTATAAATTCGAATTCAATTATCATTTGAGTCAATAAATTAATCCTTCCCTGGATGAATTTGATAGGGGTAAATGGTAATAAGTAATATATCTGGGAATCTAGCAGAAAGATACCAACGTCAAAAAGCAAAATAAAATTAAAACTCAAAGTCAGGGTAATATGCTGTGACCAGCTTTTAATTTCTTGTTACCTAGAAGATTTACAAGCGAATAGTAAAAACTAATTACTAACTATTTGAAGAATATAAATTATAAACCAATCGATTTCAGAAGAAACAAACACAAGGAAAATGATAAATTATTAAAGAACGTCACGTCATCATTTGATGGAGCCCTTGATTTGCCTAATGAAAACGACCAATCTATGGTGTGTGAAATATGTCAAAAAAAACGTGTGATTATGACGTCTAAATATCCCATTCTCTCTAAAAGAGCAAACAGAGTACTCTCTCCGTTTCTTTGTTTCTTTATAATTGGGACGGAACTTTTCGGCATAGAATTTTAGAAATAAATGTTGGATGTGTTAAATAAATAGATAAAAAGGTAAGAAAGAGGAAAATGTAGAGAGAATAAAATATAAAGTGAATAAAGTGGAGAGAATAAAGTAAGAGATAGTAAAGTAAGAAAGAGAAAAAGTTACTCCCGATGACTACTTTCTTGGACGGCACGAGATTTTATGCAATTTTATTTTGTGTGTTGAGGCGAGAGAGTAAAGTAAGAGAGAGAATAAAGTAGAGATAAAAGTGTTTTCATTTTAAGTAATGGGTCATCTTAATTGGGACAAACTAAAAAGAAAAGTGGATCATCTTCGATGATGAGACGGAGGGAGTACCATATATGAAATGACTCAATTATAAAGAAATTTCCCGAATTGAAAAAATGATTTAACTATAAAGAAACGGAGGGAGTACTACTCCAACTACAAAATAAATGTTCCCAATAAACTTTAGTGATTACGAAGATATTCGTTGTATTATAATTTATAGTTCAACCAATATTTAATCACTAATGATGAGTTAACAAAATTTATAAAATACAATACAAGATTAGGAATAACAGATAGGTATATGAATTTTCAATAATGGAAAGCAAAATATTCGATGCTTAAATCAAACTCTGTAAAATTGTCATGTACATAAGAAACAACTCGAAACAATAGACACATCATATGTAATTATGTACACCATAAAGATACCATTGCATACCTATTACAATGAGAAACAACAAATTTAACAGATTGTGCATCAGAAAACACATAAAATCATGCAACCACTAGATCTATGAATAAAAGATACAAGGCCCCATTCTCTTATTCATGACCCCTGCATAATACTCATTAGAATCAAGAAGATCCCAGAAATGAGAGATACTGAATTCACCGTGTTTAGGTGACTGTAGATAGATTAAGTATAGATCTTCAAGACTCTTGGTGAATGATCTTCTTATGACTTGAACCTGCAAAATAGTACATTAGGACTTGATCTGTTTATGAGAATGTTGTTTATAAGAGATTACCAAATCAGCTGACTATAGTAACTACCATGCATCACTAATATGCTGTATTAGAGCTTAAAGAGGTGTGGGTGAGGGAGGCTATTGGAGTTGTTCACCAAATCTCAGTTTCATTAGTTATGCATGCTTCTTATGTGTTCCCACTGGTCATCATCTTATGAAGATCTTGATTGCACACTCCACTAGTTCTCACGAGCAACATTGTAATTTTTGCCTATACACATGCCACTAGAAGTTCAACGATATTTTCCATGCGCTTATTATGAATTTACCACTCCTATTGCTGTATTTCCACCAAAAAGGATTTAGTCATGAATCTCATCTTTACTTAAAAGTTCTTGTATACTATCCAGGCAGGAATTTAATCCTCTCAAAGGTGGTGGTGAGGTGAATTTTAATACTACTAATTAGCTTAATGCTTGGACAGGTCATTCAAAGAGAGGTTTGTTTTCAAGAGGTCTTTCTAAATTCCAATCTTCTGGAAGACTGACAGAAGCAAGAGTAATTTTTTAAAACCTAAAAAATTGCCTTTAACACCATATTTGGGTACTTCAGCATCAGAAAGATGGAAAACAGATGAAATTACAGGCCACCATCAACAAGCTAGCCAAGGCTTTGTATGTGATTTGGGAAAAATTGCCTATATGTGATTTGTTTAGAATCACCTGTGAGATGTCGATCTGGGAAAATTTGTTGGGAAATTTTTCGTCATCAGCTGCAGCTCCCACATTAATTGCAGCCAAACATGACCGGAAATCCATTGCACATTGCAAAATGTTCTGGATAATGCCAGCAATGGATTGTGTTTCATTGGATAAGAAGCATCTGCAAGTTTACCATTAGTAGTTAACTGGAGACTATATTCATAAGAGTCATGCTTCTGATGGAAAAAAAACAATGGGTAAGAGGCTGGTCCCAGAAATGAACACCTAATCACGTCTATCCTAAGATACGGGGGAATTATCAGGGATGTTAATCCATCCCGAAGCCCACAGGGCGGCTTGAAACCACGGGATATGAAAGGTCAGGCATGAAAATAGGAGTTTATAAAATTTCATTCTTTACCAACATAAAAGACCGGAGGTCCTCGGGAGAAAATGGGGGGAAGGAAGGGTGAGGTGATGTACAACAATACAGTTTCTGATTGTGTGTGTGTGTGTGTGTGTGTGTGAGAGAGAGAGAGAGAGAGAGGGAGAGGAGAGAGAGGTCATACATGTGCATTGACTCAGTCAAATACCCCATATGCACTGATTCCAGATCCAACATGTCTTTAACCTATAAAACAAATAGAGTACTGATTTTTTTACACATTGTAGCAGACTCAATCATAGAACAAATTATGTTCCTTAATACTGGCATGAGATCAGGCTCAGAAGAATCATCTTAGAAGAAATACTAAGTATTAAATATACATTTTATATATGTGTGTGTGCATAATACAACATATAAGGATGCAGACATTACCAAGCATCAGAAAAAATTGTAATCGATCTAAATTCATTGTACTGAAGCAGAAGCCTGACTATTCTAAGGTGAGATGTCTCATCTTCATGTACGCTATACTTTTCTGATGTAAATTGATGTATCATGATATTTCAAGCTCCTCCAGTTACAAGCTATCAGAGCAGAGTTGAAGTTTGATAATCCTATACCCATGGCAAGCACAATCATAACGGAAAGCTACTAGAGTATATTAAAGAAACTACATGCGTATAAACTACAAAAAAACTTACCATGTGGAAAATGAGAGTACACTTAATGGAAAACATAAATGACACTGCTGAAATATAAGTTAACATGTAAAGAAAATTGCCGCTGTAAAACTGAAACCTAAATGAGCAACAAACCTTGTGCTTAAGAGAATGTATAAACCTAAACCAAGAGACTTGGGATAACTGTGACAGTACATATTGTTGCAATGTAGACACAAAATGGTTAATCTTGTGCCTGCAATGAAAGAAGACGAATGATTAGAAGATGGGATGCAAATTTCAACAGTTAAAATGCTTCTGTCTCTATGAGCACTTATCAAGCACCAAAATGAAAGACAAAAGTAACCCAATATAACATAACTTCGTGCTCAGAGACTCAAAGGCACAGCCACACAGATCAAGAGAAGCATATGAAATTAGCTACACACACACAATAGTATCCCAAATTTCAACTTTTAAGATGCTCTGAGAGATTGGGGGAGGAAGAAACTTCCTAGATAGGAAATAGGAGCTCGGGAGCATGCTATCTACTTCATTCCAAAAAACCAATAAGACTATAACAGTATTGATCCCAGACTCCCAAAGTATTGAAAAGCAGATAACTCTAGGAATTTCTATGTATTCCTAATTCAACCAAAGAAGTCATGTTCCTTTTCTTACTTAACTTACAACAGTAATAGGATTCATCTTTAGAGCATACCTTGTTTCAGTTAACTCTGAGAACTGTTGTGATCTGGCTGTTTGCTGCTTGAAGTCATAACCCTGCTTGACAAATAATGCCAATTTAAGTTAATTAATTGATAGGATGAAGTCTCAAGTCTTAAAAATAAATTGAAGCTCACAGCAACAGTTTATCCTAACTACCTCAGAAAAAAATGACAAGCAATACTAATTGCTAAAAATGACAAGCAAATTTTGAAGTTATTTCTTTTTATTCTTTGAAAAAAAACTTCTTTCTTTGACGGATTATCATAAACGAAGTAATAGGAAGGGTACCTTCAGTAAGCACCATACATCACTCAGCGCAAAAACAGCAAGCTTGACTTGTATCAAAAAGTTAAATATATCAGAGTATAATTTCAATGCTGCGGGAGTCAGAATTATACTGACTGGCCAATCAATTTGGTATCCCAGTCCCAAATAATCGAAGGAGCGAATACCTGCCAAAAAGTGAGGTTATAATAAAGAGATGAAAGAACCACATGGAAACCAAATTTTTTAATGAAGTAATCAGGTTAATACTGTGTAGTCCTAAATACATCAGATTACATTCAGTGCATATAACGTGTGTTAAGAATGCAAAGAGCAGTCCCAGAGGACCTTCAGGCAATGTTGGAGTTATCAGATGCATGCTGAGTTATTTAAGATACAAATAATCTGCATATGAGTCCAAGTTGTTGGGTATCTTCCCACAGATTGTGAATTAGTATTCTCTTCTCATGTTAATTTTACAGAATTCAAATGTCATTTCCACTGAGAGCCCTTTTTAATTTGAATTTACAAGACCAATGTCATAGTACTGGTCCTCACTTTATTACATTCCACATGTACAAGATAAGTTGACATTTATAAAGCATACCAATGGCAGAAGGTGATAGATATCTGATGCCATCTCCTTTCAGGTACACGTATAGCCGATTCTTATTAGGATCTTTTTCACATGAAGACCTTCGAAGTGCCTGCTCAAGAATCCCTTGAATCTCTGGAATCCTTTTATCAACCTCATCAACATGCCATTTCTGATTTGCTTTGAAAAATCAGTACGAGATTTCAACAAAGAGGATCAGATACATAGCTGAAAAAGAACATACACAATTCCGTAGAGACATGATAAACAGATCCGCCCAGTCAGCCAGCTCCATGAAATGATAACACCGCAATGACTGTAAATGTTCTTGCAATTTGAAACCTTCTATGAGCATCTTGATTGTAAGCCTGCTTATATACGTATATCTAATTACGTCAAGGAATTACATAAGTGCAGATGTGTTTGAAAAATGGATACAAGATCATCAGCAAATAATCATTTCATTATAATGATGCTTCACAATATAGAGTTGGAGTAAGATAATACTAAAATATATGTATATAAACGCTTGAAGAATTTATAGGCTTCGGAAATGATATTCAATCCCAAAATGACATGCTCCAAGAGCACGAAATAGCATATAATAATTATACTGTCCAATTAGCTCACATTCATGCATGCCAAACATCCCATCCATCTCTTAAATGACAGGATCCTAGGCAGCTGAGAATACCACCAGAAGAAAATGAAATCAAGACAAGGCCGAAATTTGAAACAAAAGGAGAACCTTAACATATGATTGCATGCAACAATCTATCTTTCAGTCACATGGATATCTGGACAACAAGAGAAGCTGGTGATGATTACATGAATGGGCTTTAGTGATGGCAAGAGGACTCCCTTTTGGAATAAACACAGAGAGTCTTGGTTTATCATCAAATATTTAACAAATATAGCAAAGATAGTGTTCACAGTTTGAGATGTGAAACAGCACTACAGATATACTTGTAAACAGAAAGGCTGCATTGAACTCTCTGTGAGAGGTTTCAGCAAATAATCAAATATTTACCCACTACAAGATCAACAGAACAAACACCTAAATATAAGGATACTGAAGCGAAATCTCATCCAAAACGCATTTTTTTATCACAAAATCCAACGGCATGTCAGCTCCAGTCACCAATTTCATCTTGCGATCACTATTGGATCTGTTTCCAGTATTTCGAGATCTACCAAGCAAGCTCTCCCAAGCACTGCCTCCAGAAACATTTGGGGACGATAGATTTTCCTCATTTCCGCAATTGTGCAGAGGCAGAGACAAACCAACAGTAGACAACTTTACTTTATCGCCAACGATATTGCCATTGTGGCATTCTACATCAAGGTGATTTCTAGTATATATTGTAGAAACATGAGTCTTATTTATATCCCGAACCTCATTGCCAATTTTAGTGGCACTCGCTAATTTGACAGCATATGTGTCGACTGGAACTTTCACAGAAGTAAAATCAAAATCTATACTTGTATAATTTTCATGGCCCCATTCTCCAAGGATAGACCTCGGACTGAAGAAAGAACATCTGTTCAGTATTGGGTTCATACTGAAAAATGTAGAATCGTATTTCAGCTTTGAAAGTTGCAAACTAGTAGTTTTCGAAGATGCCTTTGTTATGAGTGGATGCTGATCTTTGCTTGCAGCAGTGTTGTTGATTGAGACCTCGGAGAAATCAAAGTCAGTGTTTAGCCATCCGTGGTTTTCCATGCTTAGCTCCGATCCGCAATCAGGGGAATGCAACTGATCATGTTCAACCCTGTCGATGTGGTGCCCATCAAACTGGCAATTATCATATTCCCTACTTGATACCTGGTTTTCAAGAGTTTGTATTCTGTTGTTTGTGGATAACGTTGAGGAGAAATCCAGAGCTGATAAATAACTTGTGTCTGGAGTGTAGGATAAAGAAATCGACGGTTCTGCCTCATCTTGCTCCTCGGAGCTTTCATAAGAAGATGAGCACTCAGATGATTCTAATAGATCATCATCATGAGAGCACTCATGGTTGATGCTTGGTACTTCAGTATCCACCATGACACCATGCCTGCGATTTAAATAACAATTCAATAGACACAACAACATCAAAGAAGTGGATGGATCTTATTTACATGAGTGTTCATGGTTTTTATGATTGTACCAAGAGACTAACGTGTCAGTAAACAGAGAGGATAACTCACATATTTTGATTCTTTTTATCACTTATAGATGATATTGAGCTTTCTTCTATTGCAGAATATGCTTGGTGGTTCTGGTTCTTAAGATTATTCGCAAGACTTGGTGAAACACCTAGGTGAGCAGTCTGAAAGAGAGAATTTTTTTCAGAACAAGTAATACACAAAGTTGAACAGATCAGAATCATTTGTTAAAGAAAATAATTAAACTACTGCAAAAATTTTATCTAAAATGAAGCTACTCATCATGCTTTCAACACTTGTAATTTGTCCCCTGAATTCACAGGAATTCTATAGAAAATATCAAGAATGGATACGAGTTCCTTAGGTGCTCAGTCTGGCAATTGACAAAGACTACCTAGCACTTCATTTGACAATCTCACCTTGAATGATCAAGCAGATCAAATGAATTTATACACACGTCATATACACAAAGAAAACTGAAGGGCACACTATATGGACTTCGGATAAAAACCATTGTATGCTAGAAAGTCATAAGAAAACTGAAAGTCTAGCAAAAAAATACCTGTCGAGAACTAAAATCAAGTTTATCTAAGATGCTGTCAACCTTTTCCAGCAGTTGTTGATGATAACTGGCTCTCACATGTACCATTTCTTCAATAGCTTCTTTGTCAAATATAAGTGGAAATGACCCAGGATATTCATTTGCCAAACCAACCAATCTGGGCAGGATCTTTTCATGGCAAAAGCATGTACCAACATCATTAGACAGATCAAGCAACTTCATTATCACCTGAAGCTGTTGACCAGTTCTACAAAGTGGAATAAGGCACTCCTGGAGAAAACAGGGCACGGCAACTTCATCTCTCACCTGGGATAAATTCAATTCAAATGATCAGAGATGCTCTACAGGAAAAGGATGTAGTATCTCAAGAGATTCTAAATCTCGAGCATAGTGAGTGGTATTACCCTTATTGTGGGCAAAGGCGAGCTAGAGCCACCAGATGCATTACTTGCACATTCCACAACAAATTCATTGTAAGGGTCACTAATTGAGCCATCATATATCCATGACCTTATGAATTCGCAATATGGTTCATATGACTGGAGAAAGAGGAACTTGAGGAGGGGACAATGGCCAGGATCAGCAACCTAAAAGACATTGAGATAATATTCATAAGACGAAGGGAGCAATTGACAACAGATGAACAGAAACAAAGTAAATATTTTGTATGGGCATAACAATGAACTACATGCAGCATTAGCTAATTTCCTAACAGCAATTACCACGTCTCCAACTAAATTACAGGGACTATGATTTTAACCACTCCATGCTATTGTACTCATATTAGAGATAATTTGTCTTATGATCTCTTAGATAGATCGTTACTATGACAAACTGTTAACCCGACATTCGATAAAAATAATAGATCAAAAAATAAAACTATGAAAAGCAACTGTAAATGAAGTGAATCGGAAGGGAGAATTGAACAATTGAGTCGGGAGCTAGATTTTAGGTAGATAGAGTCAGCTGAACCAAACTCATAAGACAAGTGAACTACTTGAGACAGACTGACCTTTAACTGAATATATAGAAATGAGAGTAAAGCACCACTTCTTGGGAAGGCACTAAACTCTGAGTTTGATTTAGCCCTTAAAACTTCCAGTGAAGAAACTGGAAAATTATCAGTTAGATGATCAACATTGCAGAGATTTCCCAGGGCTTCCATCTGAGTTCTCAATTCTGCTGTGTGAAGGTAAACCTCCAAGAGTGTCATTTCTGAATGCCCAATGTTAGTAAGACATCCGCCATCCTTAGTCTTTAAAAAACGCCTTAAACTAACAGATGCAGACAATGTGTTTAGTGCAGATATATAACCATCTATGACCTTTCCCACAGAAATTGCAAATGCCTGGTTGATCAAAGTGAAACCATGCAAGATGGAGTTTCCTTCTTCACCAGAATCAGTATTTGGCTTTTCCTTAAGGTCTCTCACTCCATCAAAATCTGGATTTGTAAAGTAATCGACAAATCTACGGAGGAGGAAAATCATGCAGCCAAACTGGCCAATGGAAATAAGTATATTCCCTATAGCGACAGTACTTGAAGAGCGACTCCACAAACTGGGATTTCGATGAGATGTTCTATCCGCTGAACTGCAACAAAGTAACGCTGAGAGCTTTTCGATAGATATCAAGGCTGATTCCACACCTTGGAGTGCATTCATGGCCAATCTCACCAGACTAGGCTCCTACAATCATTTGAGGATATTCAGAGACAACGACAAGAAGATGCAAAACAATATGGCTAGGAAAAAATAAACAAAATTAGCAACCTACTTAGTACAAACCAAAATGCATTCACCTCCGCATTCTCTCAACAATGCCAATATGATTTGGAGCTATCACAAGTCTTTAAATGCATTTCTAGGTTCTAATATGCGCATTGTGCTCGTATTTCAACTCAGACTGACGAGGAAACGTTCGCAGATAGTGACGATTAATGAATTGGAAAGACTACCTATCATATTTCCTAAATAAAATAAACTTAATTAACTCAAGCTTCTTTGATTGGAAAAATAAAATCCACTACAATGACGAAAAACCTGAATATTATTCCACATGAACAATGAGGCAGAGAGAGACGAAAAGTTCAATTACAGAGACAGTAGATGTAGCATATAGAGCAGCGGAAGAGGGAGGGGGAGGGTGTGAGGACGCGCCGCCTTGAGAAGAAATGGAGTCCCAGGATCTAGGTGGAACCCATGGATCATCGAGCCTAAGCTTCTCCAACAGAGAATTCAGTACAGACGTGGACGAATCCAACGCCATTATCGTGCTAAGCCGACGGCAGCCGGCAGATGCAGTCAGCCGGAAAAGGAGATAGAATGAGGGAAAATTGAAAATTGAAAAATGAATGGGGGCAAAATTGACGTGGAATTTTTATTAGTATTTGATGGGTTTTTTTATGTATTTTAATACTAGGATATTAGCGTCTGCTCTCTAATTCAAAAAAATCACTCCCTAAGTTCCAACTAAAATGGTACAACTTTTTTTTTTTTTTAGTTTGTTTCAACTGAAATGACATATTTCTATTTTTAGCTTCTGAGCAGGTACGGAGTGGGCTTGGCCGATGTCGTCCTCCTAGATTCATTTATTATAACTTTGTGCTTTTTTTTTACTGATAGAACGGTGCTGGAGAGAAGATGCTTGAACGGTGCTTTTTGTTACTCCCTCCGGCCTCCGTCCCTGAAAATTTGTTACTTATTTTCTTTTTCGCCGTCCCTAAAAACTTATCACCTTTCATTCTTATCATTTTTGGTAGTGGACCCTACATTCCACTAACTCATTCTCACTCACATTTTATTTTAAAACTAATACTCCATTCGTCCACAAAAAATAGAGCACTTTGTGAATGCCACGGGTTTTATTTTTATATACTTCAGGGACGGAATGAGTATATAAAAATAGGACTCACATGCCACTAACTTTT
Organism: Salvia hispanica; assembly: GCF_023119035.1. Taxonomy (NCBI): domain Eukaryota; kingdom Viridiplantae; phylum Streptophyta; class Magnoliopsida; order Lamiales; family Lamiaceae; genus Salvia; species Salvia hispanica. The sequence goes on along the minus strand of NC_062967.1, from coordinate 4,521,662 downwards.
CCAACCCACTTTCTACTAGGAGCACATTTCTTAAAACCTGTGTTAGATCAAATGGTGTCAAATTTTAAGAGACGGAGGGAGAGCAATGACGGAAGGAGGTGGGGTCGCGCGGGGTCGGCCGACCCCACCACCCGACTATGAGAACTAGCAAATCTGTCTTTTGAGCTATGGTCGACCTCATGCGCGAGTTAGTCGCGACCCTCTTTTACCCGTCTCTGTGTGCCTGTGCTAGTCTCTTGGTCAATTTGTGAAAATGAATGAAATAAGTAGACGAAAAAATGATCTGGAGAAGATAAATGAGGATGGGCTTAATTAGATGTGCGTTATAATTGGGCAATATATTAATAATTGTGTTTGCCAATGAAGGATGTATATTAAATGATTAAATAATTTAAACTTGTATTTATTTTAACGGAATGCGTTAGATGCTTTTTTTTAATTATGTTCTGAATTGTTAATTGTGTATTTCTTAGATTATTTGTTTTCTAGGAGAGTGTTATATTGCTAACTCAATACCTAATTGCTAACTATAACTAAATAATAACCATTAGATATTCAAATTAAGGGCCTAGATCATCAACCAAGAAATATTAATACGATCAACAAAAAACGTCAATAAAGCCATAGGATTAATTCCATAAAATATCAATAGGGGTATTAATGTCAATTAACTACATGTTTAGTTATAACTAACTTTTAAAAGAAATCCCAAAACTTTAAATTCATATAACATATATCAAATTAAAGATAATTTTATAAAGATTCCAACGATATCACATATGCATATGTTCCGACGTCAAAATTTGAAAAAAAATTCGAATATTTTACAATTTTTTCGTAAAGCAGAAATATCAACATACTATATAAATTATGTCAATATAATATATGTAGAATGTCAATATAAGCAATGTGTTAACATTCTTAAAGCACCGTGTTAACATTCTCAAAGCATTGTGTTGATATTTAGAAACACTATATTGACATTTTCATCTAAAACCCTAATTTGAGGCGTTTTTTTTTCTTTTTTGATTTTATTAATAAAAATGAAAATTACACGTGGCAAATTGTAGACCACACGTTTTCTAAAATCCTATGGCCTTAAATTAGTTGTAGTTAGCAATTAAATGATGAGTTAACAATTGATCACTCCCATTGTTTGCTATTTATGTTTGTGCAACGTAAATATTTTGATAATTGATTGTTTATTATATTATATTAATGGTGAATTATGAATCTTTTTGATTAATTACTTGCTTATGTATTAGTTGAATTTCTTAGGTTTACATACAAGTTTATCGTAGAAAGAAATGTGTTTGTATCGATTTTTCTATTGCTAATATTAAAATTGAACAATAATTATAGTCAATCTTGGATTACAAAAACCTAGTGATAGCCTCAATTTTGAGATCATATTATATGAATACTTGATATCGCAGAAGCCCCGAAATGGATACTTATTTGTATTTGACATTACAAACAACAAGCGATACTGCTATTCTAGCTAATGTGATAGTATAATAAAAAATAATTATTTAAATTTTATATTTATTCTATATTTATTCGACCCCACAGTAAACAATTCATGGGTCCGTTATTGAGGGAGAGTACTTGTTAATGAGACAACACCCTATACTCTGATACCTTAACACATTATTCATTGATATTCCAATTTCTTATTTTGTGTGATTATAAGATTAGGAATATATTAAAATCGGTTCATCTATCTTTATATTCCATTTCTTATTTTCTGTGATTATAAGATTAGGAATATATTAAAATCGGTTCATTTATCTTTATAAATGTATGAGATACTTAAAATTCTATTATTTTTATTAGTATATAATATATTTTAGAGTAAAGGTCAAGATTGGTCCTAAACATATGAAAATTTTACCTTTTTGGTCTTAAACTTTATCCTGTGGATTTTTTTGTCTTGCACATATGAAAATTTGATCATTTTGGTCATCCGTCAAAAATTCGGTTAAAAACTTAACGGTCAACAAATTTAATCCGATTTTGACCAAAATAGTCTTTTAATCCTGATTTTTAATTCATTAATTATTTTCTGATTATTTTAACAAATATTCTTTTATAATTAGAATTAAATAAATAATTTAAATATTGCATTTCATCTTCTTTCTTCTTCTTCCTTCCTCTAATATGTCATCTTCTTCCGTCCGCTTCGATCTCTCAAGATCACAAATTCGTTGGCTATTTGTTTGCGAAATTTGATTCAATTAGATTTGGCGAACTTTTACCCTTAAGCATTCGCCCTAAATCTGCAATCGTTTTCCCTCAACCCTAATTCCAGCTAATATGGCCGGCGATTCGATTGAAGCGACGCGCCGCAAGCACCACCGATCCTCCGCCGACGACGCGGAGGAGCTATCAAAGCGCCGCAAACATCGCCACCACCATCGGCATCGCCATCACCACCGCCACCGGAGCAGCAAGGAGAAGGAAAAAACGACCGAGCTGGAATCATTGGAAGGTGATAGAATCGATGATGCTGAGGTTGAAGAAATCAAATTAGAAAGTACTGCGGAGGACGGTGGAGCTTCTTTGGTGAAGCATGAATCTGATCTCGCCAGATTGGATTATGAGATGGATGAGGGAGAGATAGTGGAGGATGATGGTTTAGCTGATTTGGTTAATAGGATTCTGATAAATTGGAGAAGAATTTTCTATTGGCTGCTGAGATTGGGGGAATTAAGAAGAATTCTCAATCGGATGTTGAATTTGAGGGGAATAAGAAGAATTCGCAATCGGATGTTGAATTTGGGGAAATTAAGATGAACGGATGTCATCTTTTATAATTCTAATTATAAAAGAATATTTGTTAAAATAACTAGGACATAATTAGTGAATTAAAAATCAGGATTAAAAGTAGGGGTGCTTAAATGGTTCTCCGGTTCTCGGTTAATCGGAACCGGAATCGGAACCGGCCGGTTAATTGAGGAACCGGAACCGGATTTTTCGGTTCTGGTACCGGTTCTAACTTTTTAAATAAAATCGGTTCCGGTTCCAAACCGGAACCGGATTATAATTCAATTTTATTTTATTATAATTTAATATACTAATAAATCTAATTTAATTGAATTAATTTTGAATCTACAATTATTTTCCCAATTCATTTTTTTATGAACTAACTATAATGAGTAGGACATTATAAATTTGTTTTTAATTTCTGAAAGATCTTATACAAATACAATATCATTTCATATGATAAAAATTTAACTTTATAACAAATTTATGTAACAATTCATTTAACATACGATTTTAACCTGTTTGTGAATAATTTATTAATTGTTCCGTTACAAACCAAAAAGTCACAACAAGATCAATTAGTATTAGAAATTCCATTGAATATTTGTTTAGCCAAAAAGGGAAAATTGAATTCAATTTTAAAACTTATTTTTTTTAAAAAATTGCTAAAGTTTAGAACTCTTAATTTTTCATTAAAAAATTACTAACATAAACTAGTCACACTTGACATCACTCTTATCCATATATGAATATTATTGTATTGTTGGTTTGTATTTTTTTATGTATTTATTTGATTTTTAGGTATTATTTATTATATTTCTAGATGTTGGATTATTATTTTTTTTAGTATTGAACTATTTAAAATTATAAATAAAACTAAAATTACACAACGGTTCCGGTTCGGAACCGGAATCGATCAGTTCTTAACCGGCCGGTTCCAAACCGGAACCGATCGGTTCCGGTTCCGGTTCCGGTTCTAAGATTTATGAAAATTTAAAAACGGTTAACCGGTCAACCGGTCCGGTTAGAACTGGAACCGGCCGAATAAGCAAACCTAATTAAAAGACTAATTTGGTCAAAATCGGATTAAATCCGTTGACCATTAAGTTTTTAACGGAACTTTTGACGGAGGACCAAAATGATCAAATTTTCATATGTGCGGGACCAAAAAATCCACAAGACAAAGTTTATGACCAAAAAGGTAAAATGGTCATATGTTCAGGACCAATTTTGACCTTACTCTATATTGTATAAATTAATTAATTTATTAAATTTTAGCCTATTATTATTCGTCTAATATTTCATTTTCGATATGTCTGCCAATACATTTGTATTTATGTTTTGAGATGCAATCAATTGCTAACTAATTAGCAATTCAAAACTAAGACGAATTCTTAACCATTAGATTAGGAGAGCTAGTGGTTAATATAATGCGAAGTGGAATATATTTTATATTTAAATAATTATTAAATAAAATTAAAGGGTATTAATATCAATTTCTCTGTCATTAAAATTATCCCAAAATTTTAAATTTACGTAACTCTCTCAATTTAAATTATTTTTTCGCAAAAAATATATCAAATTAAAGGTAATTTTATAAGGATTCTAACGAGATGTGAACTGCATATGTTCCGACAACGTTCGGATGATGAAATTTAATAATTTTTATTTCAATTTTCGTATATGTTGATAAGCAATTTTTTATCAACAAATACATAAAAAAATTTCAATATAACGCATGTAAAATCCCAATAAAACCTTGTAACGTGTTGATATTTTCGTGTACTTGTGTTGAAATATTTATGTCATTGTGTTGATATTTGTAATACACTATGTTGATATAAATAAAAAACATGAAAATTATGATATGATAATAGTAGAATGACGATCTTACCCCTATGTTGATATTTTATCTGATATTTATTGAAATTCGTATCGTGCGCGAGCTGAGTCTCGTTTGATAATGTCCTCAAGAGGAGCGCGAAACAAGGTTTTAATGGACATTTTAATCTTAAGCGCAGGAAATGAAAGTTCAACGGAAACCCGGATTACTTGTAATTTCGGATTTGGATGGGGAGAGTTCAATATTACTTCTGTAGTGGCTGCTCGTAATATTCCAATTATAACTTATATTAAATTGTGGGTTCAATTTAATTAGTAAAAAGTAGATTGGATGAGCCCATATCCAAAACCTTCCATAGATCCCTGTGTGGGCCCAAAAGGAACTTAATATAAATAGGAGAATAAAGGAGACAGAAATAACACAATTTTATCATTAAAATTTTCGAAAATTTCAGCCCCTAAGCTGAAGGAATTTTCGAATTCCTCTCCTATTCCAAAAAGGATTTCTTCTGTCTTCTTTATTTAAGTCCTAGTATTCTAGTAAGATCAGCCCACACTGATATTGGGATACAGTTCGGGAACCAGAGAGAAGATTTGTGGTCTAGTACTCAAAGCATCACGTGGAGAAGGAGCTAGCCATCTTCAATTCTTTGGATAATTAATTAGGTATTTTTCTGCTCCGTAGAAAAACATGTTTTAGGTTTCAATATTCTTAAAGCATGATTAATTCAAGTTATGAGCATGATACATGTGATAATTACGCGAATAGGTTTTGTCTAAATAATCTGCTAAATAGATCTGTTTATTATGTGATTGTTATTTATGCGCCCGCTTCCGCTGCCAGTTCCATCAATGCATTACTTTGACTTATCAAATGATGCGGGTTTTTCGTAACCCAATTATCCTGATATATTGGGTAGTGGTGATCAATATCTTGCGGTGCTAGGATTGCTATTATAATGAATCGTGCGCGAGCTGAGTCTCGTTTGATAATGTCCTCAAGAGGAGCGCGAAACAAGGTTTTATTATTCGGAACCTAGCTAGTTGGAGTTTGATTACTCTATGAATAAAAAATAAGCGTTTCATGCTAAGTCCACTCTTGGAATTAATAAGAAGTTAATTAATTAAGTCAATAGCAGACATTAATTAATTAATGGACATTTTAATCTTAAGCGCAGGAAATGAAAGTTCAACGGAAACCCGGATTACTTGTAATTTCGGATTTGGATGGGGAGAGTTCAATATTACTTCTGTAGTGGCTGCTCGTAATATTCCAATTATAACTTATATTAAATTGTGGGTTCAATTTAATTAGTAAAAAGTAGATTGGATGAGCCCATATCCAAAACCTTCCATAGATCCCTGTGTGGGCCCAAAAGGAACTTAATATAAATAGGAGAATAAAGGAGACAGAAATAACACAATTTTATCATTAAAATTTTCGAAAATTTCAGCCCCTAAGCTGAAGGAATTTTCGAATTCCTCTCCTATTCCAAAAAGGTCCTAGTATTCTAGTAAGATCAGCCCACACTGATATTGGGATACAGTTCGGGAACCAGAGAGAAGATTTGTGGTCTAGTACTCAAAGCATCACGTGGAGAAGGAGCTAGCCATCTTCAATTCTTTGGATAATTAATTAGGTATTTTTCTGCTCCCATAATCCGATTGTTAGTTCCCTCTTGAACGCCTTGTCGTCGTACCCCACCGTCGTCACCGACTGGTAAACAAAATCCACCCAATTGAGGCGCTCCACCAGGTGGAGGAACAGGTCCCGATCCCGATCGGAGGTTAGCTCTAGGACAAGGTTTCGTCGTCTACCTATTCGCCGTCGGTCGCCGATCGGAGGAAGATTACGTCGAATTGAGTGAAATGTTGAGAGAGAGAGAGACCTATTTCATTTTATTTTATTTTTAATTATTTGTTTCCATTTTTTAATGAATGCATTTGTTAAAATAATTAGTGACTTAAAAATCATAATTAAGATTCTAATCTGGTCAAAGTTGGGCAAAACGTGTTGACCGTTAAAAAATTAACGAAACTATTGACGGACGACCAAAATGATCAAATTTCCATATGTACAGGACCAAAAATCCAAAATATAAAGTTTAGGACCAAAAAAAGGTAAAATGGTCATATGTTTAGGACCAATTTTGGGCTTAACTCTTTTAGGAATCAGATTACATTCCTTACTTTTTTTTATTATTGAAACAAACAAAGGATTTTAAAATTCTATGAATCAGATTACTTTCTAATGACAAACAAGTGGCAGGAAAGTAAAGTTGTAAAGGAAAATGATGACTAGGATTTTGATTTCTAGGATTATTATTTCGGAGATTTATGATTTGTCAGAAAATGATTACGTGGAATATGATTGATGAAAAATATGATTACTGTGTTCGGAAACATGTCAGGATTTTAAAATTATAATTTTTCAGTTATTGAAATAATTTGATGAATAAAAAATGTAAAATATAAAATAAAATACTCTTATTACCTGAACTATTATTTTACATTAAAAATAAAATAAAAATTATAAAAATAAATAATCTATATAATCTAAAAAATTTAAATAGTACACTTAATCAAAATAATCTTCAAATGTTTGACATGGGCATAATTGATTTTTTCATATAAAATATTCATCATAATCAAATTCGTGGCTTTACATATGATTAGAATTAATAAAATTTAGCAGAAATAAAATTCATTTCTAAATAATCAAACCCGTGTTTACATAGATGATTAGAATTAATAAAATTTAGCATAAATAAAATAGTTACTCGAATTAAAAAAAATTAGCATAAATAAAATAGTTATGGAGTAGTGAAAGAAAAGAGATATTTGATGAGTAGTGGTAGAAACCGCTTTTCAAATTACGGGGAAAAAGAATACTTAGGTTTAGAAGAGGAAAAAGAATCCTTAAATTTCTACATAACTTTCCTTTGTTTTAGGAATTAGTTTTCTGTCATTTTTTTATAATTTTACCAAAAATTGGAATTTAATTATATTACTTTCCCTATTTTCAACAAACACAAGAATTTTACAATTGGGAATTAGATTACTTTCCCAGCACACAATCCATGTCAAACAAACATGGCCTAAGAGCATCCCTAAAAATGCTCTTAGCTAAGAGCATGTTTTTTTGCCCGGCCCTACTTTTATTCATATTTTATTCCATGCTATTTGCTAAGAGATGCTTTTTCACTATTCATGGGTTCCACATACTATTATTCAATATAAACCCGAAATACTATTACAAATTCCTAAAAACTGAAAAAGTAAATAATTAAAATTCTGAAAATTTAAAATTGCATAATTAAAATCCTGAAATTAAAAAAAAAAAAAAAAAAAAAAAAAAAACAAAACCCACTTGATCTAGAGATGTGCAAGGTTTACGGTTCGAATGGTTAACCGGGGAACCGTAAACGCCAGTTACGGTTTTGAACCGGAATCCTGAGATTTTAATGAAACCGAGACCGTCACTTTTGGAACCGTGGGCCGGTTCAGATTCCAAAATTCAGGAACCGAGACCGTGCCAGAACCGCCAGTTCCGGGCGGTTCCAAACCAGAACCGCAAAAATCTAACGAAAAAACCATTCAGGTCCATTTGGTGAATTATATTAAGAAATATGAGAGAAGTATTAGTGAGAGATAATTTGATGTAAAAAATGGGTGATAAATGAGGGTATTTATAGATGATTAGGATGAACTGGTGATAAAAAAAATAAAACAAAAATTCAAATTTTTTGGAAAAACGGTCATAAAACAGCTCTACTTTTGGGAAGTGAGATTTTTTTTTGGTTGTTTTTACAATTTAATAAAAAACATTTTAGTAGTGCGATTGGGCGTCACCTCCAACACATAGCGCGCCACGTGTCCCGTGAGCGTCCCGCCCACCCAACGAGCGGAGCTCTTAGCTAAGAGCACGTCCGTGCCGATGATTGCACTGTTTATTAGCACTATAAATACCTGCAAGTATACAAAGGTTAGTATAAGATATCGATCACAGGGAAAAACACTCTCAAACTGGCTATCATCTATTAAAACTCAATTACTATCGGGAGAACCAAAAGATTTTGAGAATTTTTGTAAACAGAAAACAATTGAAAGCAATAAACAACTAATTGCAAATAAATCACGGAGATAAAAGTATAGAGATTAGGGAATTCCAGGGATGTGTGTTCATAGTTATGATTATACAGAATTCAACTACAATACCCTAGCACAGTTAATACTTTGATAGGATGAGTCACCTAGTTTATGCTCATGTGATGCAAAAGTTGATTACTAACATTAGGTTAGTCAATCCTAAATCTGTAACTTCTAAAAGCTCCTAAGACCCTTGAAAAGTCTTCACTCTCAATTAACAGTGTCGTTTTAAGGGAAGCTAACTGTAGTGTCTACAAAGTGGATCTAACTGGCCAACCTCCTCTCACAATTATGTAGCAAGTTATATTAAATCATCCATGGTTGTGTCATTCAAACATGAAGCATCGAAATTTACATAGGGAAGAAACAAAGTAAAAACAAAACGGATATTAAATAGAATAGGAATTGTATAACCAAAGTCGTTACTAACACATCCCTAGAATCCTATGAATTTAGTTACACATAATGTAATAATCTAAAGACAGAGATTGAAGGGAAAACAATTGGAATATAAAACTAAAGTAAATAAATCACAAAGGTTGAATCCTCGTAGTTTTGATGCTCTTGACTCCTTCTTCAACTCCTTGTACAATGAAGCACTCTAACTTTTAATCTCTAGAAAATATGTTGCAAAAAGAGGATTGGTATGATAAAGCTTATGGGCCTATTTATAGGGGAGAAATCGTCACTCATCCAATAAGAAAAAGGACTGCACAATATGGTAAATCTTCGAGAGAAATCTAGGGCAAATCTGCTCGCCACTATTTCATGGCGGACCGCCGCACCTTAGCCGGCGGTCGCCAGACAGTGGTCCGAAACTCTCTGAATCTTGTGTGGGGGTTGCCACGCCTTGCCCGACAGTCATCGGGCAGGTCTTCATTCCATGCACAGATTTTACTAAACGGACCGCTACAGATTGATGGTCGTCAGGCGCCGGATGCGACCTGAAGCTCCAGATTTCCTACTTCGCGTCTTAACTCCCTTTTTAGGATCAAATATACACATTTCTCACAAACACGTCAAAATACCAAAATAGATAAAAATTTGCAAATAATGGACATGTAATACAACTTTGACATTAAAAACGAACCAAATAATGACCTTAAACCAGTGCAAAATCCGAGCGTATCAGCCGACGGCACGAACGCAACCATGAGAAGGCGCACTGCTATGCCACGGCACGACCGGTAAACGAGCCAGAATTGTTTATATGTTCTGTCTCATGACCACTAATTAAAGGTATTGGATGCTTGATAGTATTAATTATATATAGTTCTAAACTACAACTTATCTATTAAAAATGCAATAATATTTCTCAATAACTAAGCTAAGTGTTTGCATTCATGCATACGCAATTCCACTCATACGGAAGATTGTTCAAAAAATTAGGTTTAAGTTTGCAAGGATCTCAATTTTAGAATCAGTTTTAATCTTGCAAGCATCATAACTAATTTGATTGTTATATATTTAATTTTATAATAATTAAAATATTATAGATAATTACGATTATCTAAGGTTGTGTGTGGCTCATAACTGGATTTCAAACTTAGACAGGGTCTCTTGACTCTGTTGAGAGTCTTGTTCTTCTTCTCTGTTGTATCTTCGTTCCATTTATGAGTACTTTGTAAGGAGGTGTCGGGATGTGGAAAGCACAACTAACAAGAACTCTTCTATGTAGTTATTTTCTATTATAAGGCCATTGAGGTGCTTTTGCTCGTAAGAGGAAAATTTTTCTCACATTTGAAGATAATCTGTGAGTATTTCATCAAGTTTGTCTTGTACAATCAATTAATTTCCATGTATTAACTTCTTTGGTGGTTTTTCGAGGTGTGACGGTTGGTTGAACCTCAGTGTTCTACCTTCTATGTCAATGAGATTTCTATTGATTTTTATATGATATTTGAGAGATCTTTGTATTCTTGAGCTTGAGTGCGAGTTCTCTGTGAGTGTGGTGACGTCTTTTGTTGAGTAGGTCATGTTTTTTTTTTTTATCAAAAATGCCCAAAGTGGGCGGGGGGTTTAGGCAGACCCCCAACCCGTGAATAAATCAAAATATAACGTTCCAAAATATGATCCTAGCCCAAAAGTGACTAGTATCTAAAGCAAGAACATGAAGGAGAAACAAATTGGAACTCCCACAAGTCGGGATGCTCCATGCTATCAAAACTAAACTAGTAGCCAAATGAACAAAAGGAAGAAATAAACAAAGTAGAAATATCAAAAAGTCATAGTCAATCCACATCTCTGCGTCGGAAACGGAAGTTAGGATATCCCAGCTAGTCCATCCTAACAAGCGCCTTCAGGTATCGAGGCGCAGAGACAGAATCATAATATGTCATAGTAGGGGTCTGAACCCCCCTACCTGCAAGGAAGTCGGTAGCACGGTTTCCTTCTCTGTAGATATGTGAGAATCGAACCTACCGCTGAGATGTCATCCTCCGGATCAAAGCCATATGATGTCTAAAATCGGCAGAACCAGACCGTCCAGATGTGACTAAAGTAACCAGAGCCGCTGAGTCAAGCTCTATCCAAATGTGTGTAGATAACTCCATGGCCATCTCTAAGCCTCAAATGAGAGCCATAAGCTCTGCCTCAAAGCTCGAAGATGCATCCACCGGAGAAGAGAAGGCCCGCAGAAGGCCTCCATCAGTACCACGAACCAATCCTCCCTCTCCCGCCTCCAAAGTCGCTGAAGAGAAGGCACCATCTATATTCAGCTTCACCCAAGGGGCATCGGGGGGATGCCAAAGAACCATGAGTGATCGTAGAACACGCTGTTTGGGAGAAGAAGGCATGAAATCCACCGACATCGAGCAACCCCTCTAGTGTAACGGGGTGATCTTGCCGGCCAACACGAACATATGTAGATGATGAGTGACCTGCCAAACGATCAAACATGGAACAATAAACAAATACGCATGTCGGGAGCCCTAGAGAAAGAGGACATCCGCTAGTGACCTAGTCTAAGAGCAATATCGGTGCGCGTGTAAATCGGTGTGTGCGAGGGGGGGAACCAGGCATTGAAATACTCCCACACAGAAATCGCCGACTGACTCGAAAGAAAGACGTGACTAAAAGACTCAAAAGAATGAGACTGACAACACTGACACCTACCATACAACAACCTCCAAATAAAAATCGAGATGGTGGGGGTCAACCCCTCGTTCCAAATCAGTCCCAAAATCTCATACTTCGGCAGTCTCGTCCGAATGCTCTCCCAGGCAGAGGTCACAGAGAACTCGCCATGGCTAGTCAGACTCCAACGCCTCACATCCTTCACCCCCACCTCGATCGGCGTGGCTCTGATCTGATCGATCGTGTCGAGAGGTACACCAAACCTGAAATATAAGTCATGCAGCATATCCTCATCCCATGCATGCTCATGCCAGTATGATGCAACGACCTGAGATTGAGGAGGATCATATCCCGGCACGCACAGACACCGGATGGAGCTAGCTCCAAGCCAGACGTCATCCCAAAAGCTGATCTTCCCCTCACCCAAGGACCAATGAATATATTCATGCGTGAATGACCAAATACGATGCAGACGACGCCAAGTAGGACTATCATGTGTCATGTTTGGGCATTCATACAATGCTTAGCTTGTTGTTGTCAGTTGAGAAGTATGAGGTCCATGGCATGTGTAGTTGTTGTGTGACCGGAGCCACCATTTCTCCAATCTTTTGTTTTCTTCCCGATTCTTGTTATAAGTTTCTTTTAGATCCGAAAGGATCTGCTTGCTTGTGATACTAACTCTTCATGTTTGTGTGCAGCTAATACACAGTGTACCGCTTAGGCTTGGATTGGTTGTGATTCAAGCATAGCTATGGTTTTGTGGATCTCATACTAGTGGCGAGTTATAATGCCTTTTTCTCTAGTCTGTTCTTGAGAGATTGACCATCTCTTTATTGGTGAGCTATAAAAGAAGTCTTAGTAATTAGTGAACCTCGGCAGTCTGATCCCTACAATCCACTTTTCTAACTTAAAGGATT